>NC_089744.1:28642500-28667500 GCF_040412425.1 Macrobrachium rosenbergii | reverse complement strand
GAGAGAGAGAGAGAGAGAGAGAGAGAGAGAGAGAGAGAGAGGAATGAAGCAAGAACTTGGATAATTTTTCGTCAGTTAACTTGGTAAGTAAAAGACAGAGAGAGAGCAGAAGCCAGAACTTGATAATTTTTCGTTAATTATAACTCAGAGAGAGAGAGAGAGAGAGAGAGAGAGAGAGAGAGAGAGAGAGAGAGAGAGAGAGAGAGAGAGAGAGAGAGGCAAAATGGCCAAAGAGTATTTTAAAATCATATTTCCTCTTCGTGCCACAGCTAAAACCCTATTGATCTATCAACAGAAGCTGAAAAAAAAAACGTTAGCATAGTCCGCAATCATTCACAAGTTTAGAATTAAAAGTTTTCCCACCCCAGCATAAAAAAAGAGAGGATAAACTTGATGACAACCGATACACTATGCCAATTGAAGCTGAATGCTTGGATATCCGCTCGTAAGTGTTGCCATTTGCCTGCAATTGTTTAATAAGAATTTTACGGCCGTGGAAAAGGGTCAAGTTGATGAATAGAACGAATAGATTTATCTTTCATCCGAATTCTCCATTTTATGATTAAATAAATGGTGCTCGTAAAAACAACAGACTTTAATTCTTCTGTTTTATGCATTTCTATTTCAATAGGCATTTTTCAATATCTGTGTATCATGTTTTGATGTTAGTGACAAACACACACTCACACACACACACACACACACACACACGTCTTCTTAACAGTTGTATCTATAATGAAATATTGAACACTTTCTTGCTTTTTCCATGCAATGTTCACATACACACATAACATATACATACACACATACAATATATACATACATATATATACATGTATAAATATATATATATATATATATATATATATATATATATATATATATATATATATATATATATATATATATATATATATATATATGCACAAACACACACACACACACACACACATATATATATATATATATATATATATATATATATATATATATATATATATATATATATATATATATATATATATAAATATATAAATAAACTGAATCTGACATTTATTCATGGTTTATACTTGAATAAATTGGTAAACGTCTGGATACAATGAGATTACTAATTTTTTCCTACCGAAGTGCCCAAAAGAAAGAAAGTGCTATAAAAATAACCTTGCAGCCACTGGCAAAAATGATTAAATAAAATATCACAAAAATATGGGGGCTTTATGTAAGGCACCGTCAAATACTAACAGCAATAAGAAGGCGTCTGAATCCTTTAAGGCGTTAGTCTTTTAAACTTTTCCTCTTCAGACACCTTTAGACATCTTTAAGACATATGGCTCTTTAATACTAATCTGGCCTTTTAATAGGCACTGAACTTTCTGCAAATCGGGTCTTCGCTTTTGTCAAGTGGCCCCGAGCCTCTCAAGTGACGTTACTTGACATTTTAAGTTATCGACTTAAGAGGCTATTTTTTTTTTTTTTTTTTTATGAAACGAGAGCACTAACGTTTATGAGCACAGCGTGTGATACTTTTAGCTCGATGATGCGTAATAAACTGGCACTTGTTCGATGTAATAAAGTATAAAGGCGTGCTCATAAATACTCGTATAATATATATATATATATTGTATATATATACATATATATATATATATATATATATATATATATATATATATATATATATATATATATATATATATATATATATATATATATATATATATATATATAAACATATATGTATATAATATACATATATATATGTATATATAATACATATATATATGTATATATATACTGTATATATATATATATATATATATATATATATATATATATATATATATATATATATATATATATATATATATAATGTATATACGAACGGAAAAACAACCTGAAGCAATCTCGTGTACATTTCAAGGCAGAAAAGAATTTAAAAGAAAATATCTTGTTCGCCGTCTTCAGAATTTTCGACTTTTTCACACCTCAGTAAATCTGCATTCTGCCTCCCCTCAGGAAATGCCACATGCATTCATAATCACTGAAAAATTTCGTCTTAATAATTCTCTTGGGTATTTTGGTTGCAGAGGTAGCACCTGTTCTGGTGACAAGTATTCTTTGCGTAACAACATGCTCACACAGGAGACCCAGAAAGGATAAAACTCTTTGAGGGAACTTACAAAAGGAATTGGAATATAGAATTTAGGCCAAAGGCTGAAAAGGAAATTGAGAGTAAAGTAGGTTTGAAAGGTGTAACAAGAGGAAAACCTCGCAGCTGCACTGTGAAACAACTGTTAAGAGATGCAAAGAACTTTAGGTAATGCCTACAGTGCACCACCTACCTTCCTACGGGGGACTTACAAAAGGAGGAACAGCAATAATGAGTCGGTCCTGAATCAATATCGTTTGGGTTATTGACGAGTATCAGGACGTCCTGCAATAAGGAATAATTAAGCAAGGCTGTCTATCTGGGTTATTCCATGTCAAGAGGCAAGACACTGAAACGCAAAAGGTTATCCCTTGCAAGAGGAATAGGACAGGGAATGGCAGAATTTGCGCATTTAAATGAAGGCCATATTTGTTAGATTCCTAAACCACAATAAAATAAGAATAAACAAATAAATAAAAATTAAAAAAATAAAAGATCAAACTAAGATCATTAAGCAAATTCATCGTTTTTTGTAGATTTTTTTTATTTCGTTTACTGTGAGTTACCAAGTGAGGGTGTTGTGAAGTGTATATTGTCTAACTAAACAAAATTCTTTGGCTTTCAAAGACTCCTACTCACTTCGTCAGAAGAAACGGAAGCGAAAATCAATCTAGAGACTCAACTGTTTATATATGCTGTCCTAGCAGGTCTCACCAGGCGTCCATTTTCGTTTATGGACCGCCTCGTGAGACGATCTGCGAGGACAGAATATATAAACAGTGGGTTGCAAGATTAACTTTCACTTATATATATATGTGTGTATAAAATTTTTGACAAAGGGGCCAGGAATCCTTAGCAGGTAAAGGATTCTGCACTTTTTATACAAATGCACCGCACAAAACTACGCAAGACTTTCTTCTTTTCTTTTCTTGCATTAGGAAGCTTGTTCCATACGAATTAGGTTTAGCTTCTGAATAATAATAATAATAATAATACTAATAATAATAATAATAATAATAATAATAATAATAATAAAGAAGGTGATTAGTTTTTGTAATCATTATTACTGGATAAGGGAGCCGGGCACTCATTAAGATGGTTAACAGTAAGAGAAAACCGTACACCCTACCAGGATGAAGAAGTCCTGTATGCCTCTGAAGATGATGCATACTGAAGAAAATGAAGCATCTCAAGAGTATTTCAGGCTTCTTAGAAGCTGGTTGATTCCCTCAACCCATGTTATGTGATGGCGCTCTAAGCCCAAAACACTGGCAGGTTAAAGAGGTTCGTTTCCGAAAAAAGGTTTGAAAGGTGTGATAGGTGGAAGACCCCACAATTGCACTATGAATCAACTGATAGGAGAGGGTGGAACATACGATGGAAGGAAGAGAATACCGAAGTACAGTAAAAGGCATGAAAGGGGTTGCAGCTAAGGGCCGAAGGGAAGCTGCAAAGAACCTTAAGTAATGCCTACAGTGCACCGCATGAGGTGCATTGTGGGCACTACCTCCCTACACAGAAATGGGGCTCGAGATCTTTAGTTTTACCATTTTTGGAGTATAATGACCGTGTGAAGCAAGTAAGAACACGTGGTAGATCGTTCTATTTTTGATGACAGTGTTCCTCCAAAAACATCAACTAGTATATTCAATCAACTGAAAGCGTACTTTGACGTGAAGATAAAATTCCCTTACATTTTTAAAGCCTCGATCTCCCCAAGTACTTATTAGTCATATTGTCTGAAGAGTTTCAGCAGGACTATATCCCTGAGATTTTTTTTGAATACACAAGAAGACCCGCATCATTATATCCCCTTTATTCCCATCAGCCAAGTGACGTCAGTTTAAAACAAAAGCTTATTGCTATTAAAGCTAGTTATCAGCAATGGTTACCCATCCACGAAGAGGCCAGGACCACCGTTGACTACATTATCTGAATAAAGCTACATATAAATAACGAAGATAACCAGAGCTGAAGTGCAATTTAAATGGTTGAAATGGAATCAATTCTGGTTTCAAAACGAGAGAGAGAGAGAGAGAGAGAGAGATTTTCCATTTCACTGATGAGTCATCTGTGGAGAGAGAGAGAGAGAGAGAGAGAGAGAGAGAGAGAGAGAGAGAGAATTTTTCCATTTCACAGAATAGTCATCTGCGTAAAGAAACAGACTGAGAGAGAGAGAGAGAGAGAGAGAGAGAGAGAGAGAGAGAGAGAGAGAGAGAGAGAGAGAGAGAGAGCTTTGCATATGTATGAGCATATGAATGTGCGTCACTTTTTACTGCATATTTATTCATTTGTTCTTTTTCTCCTTCTTCCATTTTCATCACGACGATGAATAATAGCTCCCCCGTCCCTGTGTCTGGCCGCGGGGCAAAGAATTTCCTTCATTCTGTAAACAAAGACTTAATGCTTTAAAAAAAAAATTTTTTTTTGTTTATTTGTCATCTCTTACTAAAAATGTTCTGACAATTCTTTATTCTTACACGTACGTCAATAGCGACAGAAGAGAAAAACAAACGTGAAAAAAGGTAAATATGAAGAAAGAATGCAGAAATATTTGATACCTTCCGTTATGTACTGTAGAGATAACTGTCGATTACTTTAACCTGTTTGTAATTCTGAAATAGTGCGGCTAGAGGAGAATTTTGATATTTCAGTATAACAATCACCTCTTAGAGGTGCTATAAATTGGCTGAAGATATTTCCTAAATTAAGTAAAACGAAACTATAAGATGCGGATAATAAGATCAGAATTAATTTTAGCTCTGAAACTAATTCTGTTCGAATTATTCAGATCCGCTGAAACCGACACCACAGTGATAAGTTAATAGTAGAATGATTTAAACAGAGTTTTATAAATATAAAAACTGCTCCTTGGCATCTACAGCAACGAAATAAAGACTAAAACGAGAAAAATGAATTTCAAAAATGACAATAATAATACTGATTCCAAAAAGTCAGACCTACTTCTAAACGCACACACTCACACACACATATACCTACAAAAATACTCGCCTCCTGCACAGCATTCAAATGCATGTTTTATAACTCTGGCACTATTTCCCCACTACTTTATTTGGTTGCAATGTTTTTTTTTTTTTAGCTTTGTACAGTACGCCTTCACAAATTTTCAAAAAATTCTGAAACAATCCTGCGTAGTAGCACATCAATTTCATCAAGAAATTACGCAGTGCAAATACGATTAAAAATTTTTAAATAAAAAACTGAATAATAACGACCATATCTTATATACCTCCCTCTGTTCAAACCTCTCTGGTACTGAGTCATAGCAACGCCTTCTGTATTTTTCTCTTTACTCCATCAGCTTCTCTGTCTCTGCCCGTCTTTTTGCCCACCCGTCTCTCCTCCATCATATAACAATCAGCCGTTTTTTCCCCGTCCCTCTATCCCCAGCGAAGCGAGTGCGTATGTTATACACATCAAGCAAACTATCCATTCCAAAGAACACTGAGCACGATCACAAAATCAATTTCTCTCCCTTCTGCTGACCCTCTTCGTCTTCACACTCCCCGGCTCCTATTCCATTGTTATTTTCCCTTTTTTTCGCGTCTCGCACACATATTTATACAAGCTGGTTTATATGCTTGCGCAGGAGTCTTGGTGGTCTCATGAGCTTGGCCCAACATTTCGTTGGAAGGCTATAAATAATAAATGACATTCATTACTGCGCGGCTATGTCATTTCTCTCTGACTGTGAGTCTGAGAAATTTTTGGGTCAGATAAAACTTCATGCTTAGAAACAAATGATTCCTTATTCTTAAGGAAGTACATCTCAGAGAAGTATCTGTTCCGTATTCTAAAGAAGTACATCTCAGAGAAATGTTTGTTCCTTAATAAGAAGTATCTGTGTTTGTTCCTTATTCTAAAGGTCTATTTTGTTCCTAAAGAAATGTTTGTTCCTTATTCTAAAGAAGCACATCTAAGAGAAATGTTTGTTCCTTATTCTAAAGAAATGTTTGTTCCTTATTCTAAAGAAGTACATCTACGAGAAATATTTGTTCCTTATTATAAAGAAGTACATCTAAGAGAAACGTTTGTTCCTTATTCTAAAGAAGTACATCTGAGAGAAATGTTTGTTCCTTATTCTAAAGAAATACATCTAAGAGAAATGTTTGTTCCTTATTCTAAAGATGTACATCTAAGAGAAATATTTGTTCCTTATTCTAAAAGTTCTAAAGAAGTTTTTCGATTCAAAAAACATCTAAGAGAAATGTTTGTTCTTTCAACGTTCTTGATCTAAAAGATTTTCTCACAGACATAAAACAACTTTTACTACAGAGCTACACTCAAAATGAATAATCTGACACATTTGTGTAAATAAAGAATCTAAATGAGAAATGTTTGTTCCTTATTCTAAAGAATTACATCTAAAGAAATGTATTGTTCCTAATTCATTCTAAAAAAAATTAAAGATCAATCACATCTATTTCGCGTTTCAAGAAAATCTTATTTGTTTATACTTTATTACTGGCCGATCTAAAGAAGTACATATCCCGAAGAGACGCAATTCTTCAAAGAACAAAGGTTTTTCTTCTTTTTTTGCAAAGGCCTAATGCCTTTCATTTTCAACAACTTCTGGAATTGGAATATAAATTAAGTGTTGAAACAATTGTCAGGAGAGTGGGAGGTATGATAGTAATAGGAATGAAAGAGGTTGCAACTGGCAGCACCGCATAACCCTCTGCACTAACCCCCTGCGGGATCAACAGTTTCTGCCTAAGTGACAATTTTTTGTTTTTGTTTTTGGGTGTGGCTTAACCCAACCATGACAATCACTTTTAAATATGACTGGCTTTGTGCATTCATTATTACGGCGAATGTGCCCGATGTCAGGGCAGCAGCTGTTTGGAATTCAGCCAGCTGAAGCGCAGGGCTGTTAATGAGAATGGAAACATTTCGTACCTTGATTGGTACATCCAAAGAGCCAACCTGGTGTACCGGCACACCTGCCAAAGTGAGAACAGAGGACGTCACACAGTCATGTGTATCAGGACGACACAGACTCGTCTGTCGAGGCATCTCACTGCTATCTCCAAGACCCGCCTGACGCAGCCCCAATTTTCTGGCTTCAGATGGTCCCCTACCTAACTCTTGACTGGTCAGTGGTTTCTCCTGTGTCTCTTACTTTTTATGTATAAATATAATTTTTTCTTGTATTCTGGTTAAATCCACCGATGATCCTATGACAGGCCTGAAACGTCTGGATACGTAAGAAAAATCTTGGAAGCCTGGCCCTTTAAATTTTCGACTTCCTGCTCCCAGCTGATGCGAGGAGAATTTGGCAAAAGCTTAAAAATACTAATAAGAAAATACCTCACTTCCCTATGCTTGCGTATGTACACTCTATATGGATACAAGTATCTGTGTGTGCATGATAGCAAAGCAGCGGGAAATTCTAAAGGTCCAGAAACCCAATCTTATTACGTATATATATAATAACATGTCCGCGTTTCATACCATGATATCTATCAGAATTTTGACAAGATGTTAGGTCTGACAACAGAATTAACATTCGCTATTCGTATTACATTCACTGCTCGAATATAGTGGGAAGAGTATTTCTTGATCCCGTTTTCAGTGGAGTGATTAAGTAATTTACTCCTTATTAATGACTGAGTCTGCATAAATCCCAACACGACAAACGTGTAGAGTTATTTATCACAAACGAAATAATCACTAGTCTATGAAGGCATTAGCAAAGAAATTGCAACTATTTCGTGAATGCTTGTCATAAAATGTTTGGTTATAAAGTTAAAAAATGTGGGGAATCACTTATTAAGTAAATTATGAATCATGATAAGAATAATTATTATACTTCTTTAAACATTATAAGAAACGTCAAACATTTTCATATCGAGTGTACAAAGTTTATACAAAGAAGATTTATCGACAGATTCCGAATTGTTAAGGAAAAATCATAACTAAAGTGATTAAGAGGAGTATTATAAATCCAAAAAATTTCCAGAGAGAGAGAGAGAGAGAGAGAGAGAGAGAGAGAGAGAGAGAGAGAGAGAGAGAGAGAGAGAGAGAGAGAGATAATCAATGAAAGTTATTTTGTTCAGGCCAATTGGAAGAAGCACGATTTTGATCTTTATGGAAACTTATTCGAAGCTTTATTTTCCTCTCCTCCTCTTTATAGTAGAAAATATTAATCAAATACATCACAATATGCAATTTAAATGACTATCATTACATATACTTCACCGCTTTGTACGCGACGTAATTGTTTTTTAATAGTATGGTGATTTCAGTCATAAATGAATTTGCAATTCTATCTTTCAAACGCTAAGTGTCAAAACTGAGTCTATTAAGGCTTGTTTTTAGTCAATATACTATATTACCTTCCCTCTAATATCATTAGAAACAAGATTTTCTTTGTGTTATACACGTACGCAAGCTTATACATACACGCACATACCCGCTCATACATAGAATAGATACACACGTACATATGGATTCAGTACAGTCTCAAATATCCGTGATATTTCATCCCCTAGTGCCTCCGGATAACGGAAAATCCGGAAAATAGCGAAAACATCCTCATTCCAAACTCATCATGTAAAACAATACAGTGCAGTTCATTTGTATACGGTACCTGAGCACAATAATGCATTTTAATAGCCCTATCTTCGCAAGTTACACATAAGACAGAAGTTCACAAAAGAAATTTACAAAATACAGCCAACCGTACTTAATCCAGCCCTCTGCTTTGACACAGTGGAACAAGCTATTAAAACGTTTACAAAACGACAATAGCAAGATATGATGATGGTTTTGATGTCATTTGAAACCGAGTAATTGTACTTTGCCAGAAACGAAAAGCAACAATAATGAACTGTCAAAGTGATGAACTGAAGTTGGTCAGAAACAGAAATTAAAAGAAATGAAGGCAAATTTAACATGCGAAAGTGAAAAATGGAAGGGCCAACGTAAACATTTCAACAATATTAATATACATATTAGTAAGCATGTGATATACATACATACATACATATATATATATACACACACACACACACACACATATATATATATATATATATATATATATATAAAAACTTGTTGAAATGTTTATGTTGGCACTTGTTTTTCACTTTCATGTATGTATATATATATATATATATATATATATATATATATATATATATATATAAAATATAATTATATTAGACAAATAGACACATACAAAATTTATAATGAGTACTCACCCTAACTCCATCATACCTTTGTTGGGTCTGCGACTACATCAGTCAGTTATTCTACAAAATAGAAAATAAAAACCTGCTATAAATTTGTGAAGCACATGAAAGAGTACAAAAATGCAAAGATGCTCACAGTACTATTTCAAGACGATGGTAATGAAAAAGTTAATACTGTTTCTACTATATATGTAAACTCGCGCACACACACACAAAATTACGGTGCCCACTGGAAGCGTATTCCCAAATTTCTCATTGGCATGGTAAGATGTAAGAAATCCTCAAGCCTGGAGAGAGAGAGAGAGAGAGAGAGAGAGAGAGAGAGAGAGAGAGAGAGAGAGAGAGAGAGAGATTAGGTAAATACAGCCTTGAGCATGCCACTGACGCAACATACAAGGCATTTAATTGCAGTTATCTAAAACCGTACTCATAGGCTCCAGGTTATGCCACTCGCTTCTCGACTGACGAGAGAAGCGGGATATTTGATTCTCAACCTCTTCTTTACTGAAGCTCCAGGTGCGTCAATCACTGATTGTCAGATGAAACATCGGGAAGTATAGCAGGTGTACCGAAAGCAGATGCTGAGCGAGTTGGTTTGTGAACAGATGTGCGTGCAACACATGTTGAAGGAGTTCGGTCGTAAGAAGGAGAAGAGTCTGCTTCTGCTGCTCTTTGGGTGAGAGTCTGCTTCTGCTGCTCTTTGGGTGAGGGTCTGCTTCTGCTGCTCTTTGGGTGACAGACATTGGGCAAGATCGACCTCTAGATCAGGTTAGCTGCTCATTTATCAAAATATATGAGAGCTTCATTATGACACCTAACAGAATTGCAAGCGAGACAGTTCCTTGATGGGTGGAATGGATCTGCTCTGTGCTGTGTTTTGAAGTCTGCAAGGTAGAAAACTGTGTGTGTGTGTGTGTGTGTGTGTGTGTGTGTGTGTGTGTGTGTGTGTGTGTGTGTGTTCTGAGAAGAAGTCTGGTGAAGAATACAAAGAAATTAATAGAAATGGGCAAAAAATAGCAAAAACAGCAAATAATGGTAGCAGTTCAAATAACATCATTCAAAGAAGACTACTGGTCCAGAAACCTATTTGGTTTATATGTGTGTGTGTGTGTGTGTGTATATATATATATATATATATATATATATATATATATATATATATATATATATATATATATATATATATGTATATATATATATATATATATATCTACAAGGCTTAGCAGTTTCATCCTTGAATAACACAACTATGGACCAGAGTAAAATACCGCAGGAGGGAAAATAATTTGGGGCTGTTTCCTAAAAATCCAAAAGTCATGTACCTTGTGGTTAACAGACTGAGGTGGGTTGCAGTTGAGGGGGGAAAATGCACGTGGCTAGCAACCATAACTCAACCTGTTCAGAAATGATTGCTACATTTTCTCTGATCATCGAAAATGGGGGTAAATAATTCGAAACCCAAAATTCGACCCTGCACCTAACAATTATTCGTCATTTTTGTTTAATGGACATTGTCACCAAAGACATGTATGAAAAGAAGACATGGACAGGTGTGCCACATACCTGACCTTGAACGTGATTTGCAATTTTGTTTAATATAATGCAAATTTTGACAACGACATACTTATTGAATATTCAACCAGCAATCCTCTGTCACATTACCTGCCCTAATACGCCGATAAAAATAAAATCAATTACGCCTAATCAATGGAATTTTATCTACATTTCCAGTCGCCCTTAATTTGTTTCAGCGCAAGTTTATAGTTTTAAATGAAATCATTAACATTTTCTTATTAGATTTCCCATACACATGAGAAAGTGAAACTTCAAAGTGGCAGTTTACATTAAAAGTGAAGTTTGTCACGGCTATTTCAAAGGATAAATGAGTGTAGTTTAAATACAAGTACATTACAGGTACTTATATTTTTATCTTTTTATTTGTTATTTATTTTTTCCTTGTCTAATTACTGGTCTCTGGTTGCTGTATTTCCAACGACCTTCTGTTATTTCTTTCAAATGAACACCATATTCTCTGGAAGATTAAATTTCAAGTCGACAGCCCCTGTGGGCTTGTTCTATACGAATAGGGCTCTTCTGAATAATAATAATAATAATAATAATAATAATAATAATAATAATAATAATAATAATAATAATAATAACAATAATACTAAATTATACTAAATCATACTCCTTTGGAAAAGATTAAGGAATCAGTAAAAAACATCACGCATAGCAAGCGCTTTACAAGAAGAAGAAGAAGAAAAAAGCGTCACTACAAACAGTAATGTATCTAGGAATAATGAAGAATATCCTGAAATAAATTCTGACTGCCGTGATTGCAGCAAATCCACAACCTTTTCCAAAGGGACCAGGAAGGTCTGAGCTTCCAGAGTGCATCCAGGTGAATCATTATCATTAAGGTCTTTGTGTGGACAGTTACTGAGGCAGAAACTTGCATATTACTTCAACACTGGGAATTATAGAAAGCCAGTAAATAATTGCTATCCCAACATACTCCTCCGCTCAGTTCGACTTGCTTTGCTTACCATTACCTGAAGAGAGAGAGAGAGAGAGAGAGAGAGAGAGAGAGAGAGAGAGAGAGAGAGAGAGAGAGAGAGAGAGAGAGAGAGAGAGAGAATCTTATTAATGGTTTCACCCAGGAAGGATATCGTGAGTCTCTCTCTTTCTCTCTATTCACTACAACTATATGTACAACTACAGCTCTTCTTTCAAATACGCTGTTTCCTTTTATATATAAAATTCTCTTAAAAACTATTTCGGTCATAACGAAAATTTATCCCACGTTGGATTGTATTCCCGAGAGGTTCTTGAACAAAATCGGTACAAGCATGAACTGTAGATGTCATTTCACAAAGGGCATAATTGTTCTTTTCAATGGCATGGAGGAAATTTTACTCCTGAAAATGAATTTGGAATTCTATATTTTCCATAAATGGGTTAAAGGCCAATATTTGGTCACGTTAGTAGGCGATGCTTCTCTGTTTTTCTAGTACCACCTCTCTCAGATATAAAGGCAATATACTCAGTATAAGTGAACCAAATCAAATAAAGTTGAAAGAATTGTGATGAAGAAATAGAGCATACGGCGTTTTTCTGTAAAGGCAGTGAAAGGTAAGCACGTAAACCCTCTTGTGCGTGTGACTGTCGACACTTATTCAAACCTGAAGTTGAGAATCTCAGGTCGCCGGCAATATGAAGAGTGTTACACGACCTGTCCTTGTGACAAAGGAAGAACATATGAGAACACATATGCAAAATAGGTTGCCACATACCCTTTATTATCTTGGAAAATACTTAAAGTTTATATATACAACATATTTTATAATAATCATGTTCCAGTGACCTCTGTATCATCTCAATGTATAAACTACGTTGTTAAATTGATCTTATGTACTAGCTGGATAAACCATACCTGGTTACCAGTGTGCACAGTGGAGTTTGTGTGAAAGAGTGAGTGAGAGGTGAGCGAGAGGAATTCATGGGTCATGGGGAAGACTCTACCTCAACAAGCACCCTATTTTTCTACTTCTTATGATAAACAACGAAACCGACAAGATATGTCTTATTTGATTCACCACCATCCTTACAAATATACAAGCAAACATACGTAGCCTGATATGTATATAAATGAATTAATAATTGAGTGAACTACATACATAAACAGTAATCAACTTATATATCAATACAGTAGTACTTTAAAGACAGATTCAAGTTTTATACACAAGAAATATATACACTATAATTATATGTAACCACATTAATGAGTAGTAGCAACAGAAGAATTCAATAAACTCTATATATTTGTAAATTTTGACTTTTCATATCCAAATTTACTCACAAAGTTTATCAATTGACAAGCTCGAAATTCATTCCTTGGGATTTAATTACAAAAACTTCAAAGTTCAATGCAAAGTCTTCCATATGAATATCAGCAAATCTCCAAAATGCAAGAAAATCACTCCAAAAGTCATACTAGTAGACTGATGGATTAATTTATGTAAACTGGCGTCACAACAGCTGTGGTCACTGACGCCGTCATACTAGTTGATATAAAGGAAGTAAGATAAAGATATATTGCACATTTTTTCAGTTTATTTACTGAAATGGAATGACATATAAAATCTGGGCCAATGGCCAAGCACTAGGACCTGTGAGGTCATTCAGCTCTGAAAGAGAAACTGAGAATAAAAAGGTTTGAAAGGTGTAACAGGAAGAAAACCCTCTCAGTTGCACCATGAAACGATTGTTAGGAGAAGCTGGAAAGACACATGGAAGAAAGAGACTATGAACGGAGTTATAGTAAAAAGGATGAAAGCAGTTGCAGTTAGGGGCCGAAGGGACGCTGCAAAGAATCTAAAGTAATGCCTACAGCGCACCGCGTGAGATGCACTGATGGCACTACTCACCTACGGGTTCGGTTAATGTAATGAAATCGAGAGTCTGGTGTCCTGTAATATTTCAGAGAAAATTATTTATCTATACTGAAAGTTCTTTAGCATGCCCAAGTTATCAGTCTTACCGCCTTCAGCTTACTTGTACAAGCGACGGGCAGGAATAATATGAAAATCGCATCTGTTCGCAGATAGGCTGGGCGACAGAAACAATGAAGGCTACAACTCGTCAGCAGAAGATTCTATAAAAAAAAAACGAACATGACACACACACACACACAGCACGCCTACATCATATCACGCTGTACACAAATAACACAGATAAAACGGGCGCGTAATGTGTCTTCGCTGCTCCAAAAGCCTTCAAGGGCAACATTATTAACCAGAAGAGCCCAATAAATCAGAGCAGCCCTAAATACAGGTTTTGTGCTCGAAAGGAAGATTCATCTTTCTCTTTTCTTTACTCATAAATATTTTTAAAAGAACGGTAATGACTTGCACTGATCAAAATCCAAATTCTATACTGGTAACATTTATGCGTACCTATGAAAATTAACACACATAAGGCTACATACATAGATACATACACACATCATAAGGAAAATGAAACGTAAGTCTTCACATGGGAAACGAAACACTGGTGTGTACCCAGTGTTTCATTCTCCCTGTGGTACATCTGCATTTACATTTCTCTCTCTCTCTCTCTCTCTCTCTCTCTCTCTCTCTCTCTCTCTCTCTCTCTATATATATATGTATATATATATGTATATATATATATATATATATATATATATATATATATATATATATATATATATATATATATATATATATATATATATATATATACGCAATTAACAAGGTGCTTTCTGAAAGGCAAAACCAACCCTCGACTGAAGAGATTTAAATGGCAGGATTGCTATAAATCCAGACTCTTTCCGGGGAGTGCGCTGAGTGTCTGAGCTCGCCGAATATATACGCAGCAATTATTAAGCGCTATGCGTGGACTGCCACTGAGACAGAAACCTGAATATTATTTCAAAACTGGAAATTAGAGAAAGACAGTAATTAATTGCTATTCCAACAGACTCGGCCATTTGCCGTTGCCATTGTAATGCCCAAGTCACAGGAGAGAGAGAGAGAGAGAGAGAGAGAGAGAGAGAGAGAGAGAGAGAGAGAGAGAGAGAGAGGCCGCCGTTAATTTTCATATTCTCCTACGTTTCCAATTCAAGAATTAATGTATAGGATTTTGATGTACTGTTTACTGTATCCATGGACCATGGAAACATAACATATACTACGTAAGATTTTTATTTTATTTCCACTGAACTGCCATCATCATCATCGTAATTATTTTCTTTTCCGTGGAGGCGCCACGTTGTCACATTGCCTAGCACCAACCCCGCGGCCAAATATAGTTTGAATGTTTTATCATCGTGCTTTTGTGCGCTAAGAGTTAACAGTGAGTCCCATTTGGTCTACAGTAAATGGAAATTCCTATTTCAAATAAATAATTTTTTCTTTTCTAACAACTGATCTTTTTCAAATGAACACCATAGTCTTCGTAAGCTTGAATTTCAAGGCAATGGCCTCCGAGGGCTTGGTACATATGAATAGGGCTCCTTATCTGAACAATAGTAATAACAACCATAATGTAACTGCACATGAATCTTATTGCAAACTTTCTGTAGTCGTACATGATAGTAAAGTTACTTTCATTTTGCCAGTTATAAAGAGGCAATAGCGGTGACAACATAATAATGGGACACTGCAGGATTAACTGAAGGGCTTGCATAACAACTCAGCATAAGATCTCGAGAGTTACAGCTGTGGGCCTTTACACGAACCTGTGACACTGAAAAAAAAGGCCCAGGTAGAAGATTCTGCTAAAAAATTATCACCAAGTTTGTGAAAATGAGAAGGTACCCGAATTTGCCTTTGAATAAATCTGTGACATTGGAAAACAAGTGAAAGTGTAAAATATCCTGAGAAAAATATCATCAACTCTAAACGTACCTGTAAATTAGGCTGTGTCGTTGAAAATCAGGCCCAAGTGATATATGATCTGTCCAAAAAATGACCAACTTCCAAGGGATTCATAAATGACTTGAATTATGAAAATTACGCTATAAAGCCAAGCACTGGGGCACTTTCAGCTTCAATGCTTAAAATCGTGAAAAGAGCTGGAGTAGTTGGACAGCAAGATTGAAGAAAGGAAGCAGGAATGGAGGTAAAGAAGAAAGGAAGCAGGAATGGAGGTAAAGGTTAAAAAGTGGGTGAAGCTAGAGGCCGAAGGGACGCTACAAACAACCTTTCGTAATGGTTTCAGTGCACCACGCGAGGTACACTGACGGCATTACCCCCTACGGATAGGGATTCCTAGAACGATGACTTTCAATCAGACCAGTGACCCTGAAAATTTTGCGAAGGTCAGAAATAGTTTGAGAAGATAACGATCAACTCCTCAGGTACTTAACAATTTTCAACAGAAAAAACTACATCCTGACCTTCAAAATGACCAAAAATATTGGAAAATAGGCCATCGTCCAAATATCTACGGTAATACTTTTGAAATCTGATGTCGAAATATGAAGGCCTTAGACCCAAATCTATCATAGGTTCTAAGATGCAAGTAAATTAAATTTTGACATTTGAATAAATATGTGACCTCGAAAAACAGGTCAACGGTAAATATTTTTTGTTAAAATGGGTGCCTACCCTCCAAGTTTCATCACAGAGACAATAAGGGAAGGAGGCTAATAATAATAACAATGTTAGTTATAAAAGGGTCTTTGATGGCTTCTCAACAACGAGATGAATTTAAACCAACATTAGAGTATACAAAGCACATCTTTATTCATGTAACATTTTGACTGCCAATCGAGTCATTTTCAAAAAGGAAGAGGAGTAATTGAAATGCATAAGAATAACAAAGTATATACATAACATGAAGGTAGTCAGGTACACACACACAGTATATATATATATATATATATATATATATATATATATATATATATATATATATATATATATATATATATATGTCTATCTATATATACATATATGTATATGTATGTGTATATGTATATATAATTATAATAACTACATTTCCCTCTTAACTTTACGAATTCTTTACACTATTTGGATACGCTTGTCACTACAAAGATCCAAATGCAAGAAATATGAAGCAATCCTGATGTCCAGTAGCAGGATTCCAACCCGCATCCCGAGTAATCAGCAGTCACGTTGCCGACCTGACGACGAGAAAGATAAAAGTCTATTGCCGCTCATACATACATACAGTACTGTACATATAATAGAGCCGGAACAGACAGATCCTCACCATCGTAGCCATGTGGGTAATCGTTTTATTGCTTTTTAGGCTGAAATATGAATGTACATATATATATATATATATATATATATATATATATATATATATATATATATATATATATATATATATATATATATATATATATAGAGAGAGAGAGAGAGAGAGAGAGAGAGAGAGAGAGAGAGAGAGAGAGAGAGAGAGAGATACAACTTTTTACCAAATACATAAGTCATTTTAATAGCGGCAATACCCTCTTAGCTTCTCAATTCTTTACACTTTTTGGATACGTGACCTCTTCTGATTACTCGGGATGCGGGTTCGAATCCTGCTACCGGGCATCAGGATTGCTTTATATTTCTTGCATTTGGATCTAAGGCTTTGTAGTGACAAGCATATCCAAAAAGTGTGAAGAACTCGAATGATACATATACGCATATATATGTACACACACATAATATTATATATATATATTATATATATATATATATATATATATATATATATATATATATATATATATATATATATATATATATATATCTTTTGATTATTTATACAAAATCAACCAATTTTCTTAAAAGTAAATATTAGAGAGTCAAAGCTGCACATCCTTTTTATGACAAGTTACCCATTTCTTTACCAATATAAATATAAACACACATATATATATATATATATGTATGTATATACACATATATGTATATATATATATATATATATATATATATATATATATATATATATATATATATATATATATATGCGACCGTTCATTTTCCCTGTATCGGAATCCTACTCACAAAGGCTCCTCCCGTAACAACTCCACTGAGACCCAAAATTGTCTTCCATTGTTAACAGTAAAACAGTATAACATTCTCTATGTCCTGAACTTCCTGGTAAAACGTGTCAAAACTTTCATTTCTGGCTATTCGCATTTGCAGATTTGCCCTAATTTTACTTGGCCTTCTCAAATTTTTCGGTATTCTACAAGTCTCAAGCATTACAACCCTTAAATTTTAGAAGCACCATGTAAATTTTTTTCTTTTTAATCTCTCTTTATTTCTAATCAAGATGCACGCACTTTGTCACAAAATAAGCCAAATGGCGATCAGGTTCAGTGTAGACCCCCTAAAAAGAAAACAGTAAATAAAATATAAATAAAGAGAATTACTGAAATATGAGATGATTCAATATTTAAGTTAAACTAAAACAGCTAGAGTCTGTCTAGCTGCTAGACAGAATATAGAGTAAACCTCTTTTTGGTAGTGAGGATTTTCTTGTTATAAAATGCCTATAAAATGTTTCCTAATGCATCATTATTCCTATCCTGGAATAAGCCTTCTAATATAAGCAAAGTCAATTTCATACCACTGTTGGGGTGAGAAAATAAGGGTTTAAATGGTACCCGTTAGACCCGGAGTGCCCTACGGAGGCTAGCTAAGGGTGCGTCCACAAAACAGCGCACGTCAAAAGCTTTTGTCAGGAACTTATCACATACAAATCACACACAGGTTGTAAGCAAGTCAATGACCGTAAGTGGAACTTTGGTTAGGTCTACAAATTAAGCTGTTAGCTTGTATTCAACTGTTTGTCATGTGTATGCGACGAGGTGCTGACTGAGCATTTAGAGTGAACCTCCTTCGTGAGGCAAGGCGTGATCCCAGGAAAGAATAAACGAGCACTCGTCCTGCATATATCAGGAAATGACACTGTCCCCCGCTACGAAAACCATACGACCTCAAGAATGGGCTCTAGAGGTCCCCATTCTTCTGCAGCCATGATACTGAGATGGCACTGTCCACGACCTGCCGCTAACAAAGGTAAGTAACCTGGAAGTTTGGAGAGAACTTTCTATATCTTTGGGTGAGAAAAGGGTCAAGTCGTGCTTCCTAAGACATTTTAGCTTATAAATAGCGTAACCATAAAGGGTTTAATGTTTTAGTGTGTTACTTGGTAACCTGAGAGTGAGGGCTGAGGACCAAACCATACAGGTATATGAACTGAATTTGGACTAGCAAGTTGTGCAAGGCTATGAGCCTCTGTTTCCAAACCCACTGACGATGAATTTTTGTTCAGTACCACCGTCTCATTACAGCACTGTACACGAAAATAATTTTGAAGGTGTGTTAAAATTCGTTTCCCACTTGTGTTCTGTTCAGTTTGTTGCTCTGCTTTCACTGTTCAAGTTACACATGGGGATGTTACTGGTGGTCAAGATTCTTTCCCCCTTGTGTTCTCTCAATCGTACTGAGCGTTTGTGCTGTATTCAAAGCAATGGATAAAATCGATTTCCTTTTTGTGTTCTCTACGGCATTCTGTTGAATGAAGTTTTTCACTTCCTTTCAAAGAGAATTTCTAGATGCCCTGATTTTCATTTTCTGATTTGTTAAATCGTAGTGGATGAATTGTCTCACATGATTTCAAGTAAACATGGCCAAACTGGGATTTATCAATTTAGGCTAATGTAATGGGGGAACTGCTTATAAAATTAAATTTCATCATCTGAGATCTGATCCATTTTATATCTCGTGTAATCTGGCGGCCCGTAGGTTATGATCATCTTGTTTAGTATTGAGAATTTTGACTACTTTTTTAATAAAAAAAAAACACACACTGGAAAGAAATCCTCAGTTTAGGTTGCAAAGGTCATAAAATCAAGTGTTAATCACTTGTGGGAATGCAGTTAGTGCCTGTAAACATGTTTTAAATGCCCGAAACTGTTCAAGGACATATTATTCCAAATTATTTGAGCTCAGAATACAGCATTTTTTGGTGCTGACGACCTTTGCTGATGGTGCGCTCATGCATAGTTAAACAAATCAGTCAATCAACGAAAAGGGCATAAAACAATTGTAACAAAAATATCTAGGATTACCAGCTAGCAAGCTTTTACATTTCAATACGAAATCAAACCAACAATAAAAGAGAAAATTTGAAGTGTAAACAATAAAAAGAGACGAATTTTGTTTTAAAACAATTGCTTTCTTTCCTGGGTGGAGGATACGAGCTTTGTTATGTAACTCCTCCGTTACAAATACAAGCAAACACATTTCATTTCATTTCCGTACCACAGCCTTTGTCTTTTTCCTTGTACCTTTTCCTCTTCACAGTGAGATGAAAAAAAAAGTATCTCCCAACTTCTAGTCAACGCTAAATCCCGATTTTGAAAATTAAAATTTCCTTTCTTCCAGTGAAGTCTGTCAATAAAAACTCATCAAAGAAAGCACGACCTTTAAGCGTTCCTACAAATCGGAAATTATTCGAGGCTTAATAGTTGCCTTCAGCTTTGGGAACGTGGGGAAAAACATTTTTAAAAGGCGGGGAAAAGCTTAACCTAACACCAACTTCCCTGTTATAACACTAAGCCTCCTTAATTCACATCCATATTCATTCTCACACCCGGTGGGCAATACAACCTGGTCCGCTTATTCCGGTCAACTTGCCAAAAGGGTAGAGAGAGAGAGAGAGAGAGAGAGAGAGAGAGAGAGAGAGAGAGAGAGAGAGAGAAAAATAATACAAGAACTGAAACAGAAGGGAATTTAAAATAAAAGAAAATTTGTTCCTGTGAAATGTTCAACCAAATCCAGGCGACCCCCTGTCCTTTGTAGGAAACAAAGTACGTATAATCGCCTTGGGTTTCTTTTGACCACGCTTTCTTTTTTTATTTATTCTTATTTTTTAAGAGAGGGCACGTGGTGGTTCAGTCCAATCTTATTTTTTAAGGGAGGGCACGTGGTGGTTCAGTCCAAGAGTTTCAATGCATTACATTTTCTGATGCTATTTTCCTAACGCCTTCAAAGTGTAAATGGCTTCTATCACTTACCGCATGATAGTACTCAAAAGTGGCACTAATCGCCAAATGTGTGTGCAAGTGCCCCAGGTAAATTAAGTTTTGTAATACTCTTCACTAAAGTAAATATGGAGTTTCCCATTAACTGAAGAACCTTATTTAATGACGAATATAATGTTCAGTCAAATAAGAATTTTAATCCTGAACCAACATCAATAAGTTATGAATTATATACAGAATCAAGGAACTCCCCAATAATCTTCAAATTTCATCTTGATTTTGACGTAGTGACCAGCATTGAATTAATGCGATTAATAAAGCTAGAAATACTTGTATTGTTTTATTGTAGTGACAAGAGTCCCCTAAAAAAGTGATTCAGGTTTCTATACAAATGTAACGTGTTTTTAATGAATAATCTAATAATTTACTAAACAAAATATAGCATTTCTTTACTGGAAATATGACTCTTCACTATAAGCTGGATGAGTTAAGTTACTACAGATATATTGCCTCTAGGAATCATCATAATTCTTCATTTTTCCTTTTTTTCGATTCCTTATTGATATTCGCCTGTGCTAATTTCCCCTTTTCCCGGCTCTTCCTTTATTTACTACTTCTTCATGCGTTCTTGTGTGTCACCTTGGAAGAGGTGTTTTCTGTTCATACCCGCTGTTTTTTTTTTTTTTTTTACTCCGCACAGAAACGAGATAGTTTTGAGGGACCCACGTGACGTCACGGTAGATACACCCTCGGGACGTCGTATTCTTATCTACTCCTCACAGAAACGAGAGGGTTTTGAGGTAACCCACGTGATGTCACGGTAGACAAACCCTCGCGACGTCGTTTTCTTATCTACTCCTCACAGAAACGAGGAGGTTTTGAGGTGACCAACGTGACGTCATGGTAGACACACCCTCGGGACGTTGTATTCTTATCTACTCCTCACGGAAACGAGGAGGTTTTGAGGTAACCCACGTGACGTCACGTTAGACATACCCTCGGGACGTCATATTCTTGTCTACTCCTCACAGAAACGAGGTTTTGCGGTGACCCACGTGACGTCACGTTAGACATCCTCGGGACATCGTATTCTTATCTACTCCTCACAGAAACGATGAGGTTTTGAGGTGACCCACGTTAGACACACTCTCGGGACGTCGTATTCTTTTCACAGTAACGGATGGTTTTCAGGTGACCCACGTGACGTCACGGCAGACAAACCCTTGGGACATCTCAGTCAACGCCTCATCTTTGGTACCCCCAAGCTTCAACAGATGTGAAAAAAAAAGTTGGCATCCTTTGATAACTCCCGAATTTTTTGGGGGGGTAGCTCATAGATCTCTAATCACCCCTTTCCCCTTGCTTCTGACACTGATAATTTCAATTTCCCCGTGAAAGTGTTATTCGCTCAATCAAACTTTAAGTCCTGAACAACAAATTATTTTCGCTAGACAAAGATCAGATGATTCATTACAGTACTGCAACCCCCTCAAAAATACCAGTTACAAATTTTTGTTAAAGACAGAAGCTTCCGGTTACAACAGGGAGTTTCAGGTGCCTTAACTTGAGCAAAACCCACTGTCTGCACATCTATGCATCAGTGATATCTGCCCATAAACGAGTCTTCAAGGTTCATGTACATACTACAGTATTATTATTATTATTATTATTATTATTATTATTATTATTATTCAGAAGATGAACCCTATTCATATGAAACACAAGGCCACAGGGTCCATTGACTTGAAATTCAAGCTTCCAAAGAATATGGTGTTCATTAGGAAGAAGTAAGGGAAATACAGAAAGGATAATCTCATTTATTAAAAAATGAAAAAAATAAATTAATAAATTAAAAAATGTATTAAAACGCAAGGAGAATAGTATTACGGTAGTAATGCACTGCATCTTCGCTTGAACTTACGAGATCGTCAAATGAACACAACCGCAAAATTTCAGCCTTTATTCTTCATACCCATGAGCTGTGGAACAGTCTCCCTGAGGATGTTGCGCAATTAGACCCTCAAAAGTTCAAAGGAAGACGCAATGCGTTATTACCCTAAAGCCATTCTCCTTGTATTGATCATTTACTGACATTTTATCTATTTATCAATTTGTACATTGCGTTTTCTTTTCTAATAACATTATATCCGTCATTAAATAAGGTTCTCCAGTCATTGTCAAAACTTCATAACTACCTCATTGAACATTATTACAAAACTTAACTTACCTGGCCTACTTGCACATACATTTGAAGATTAGTGCTAGCCTTGAATGATAAACATTTGACAATTTACTTATGTTTTTTATCTACTTATTTATTAAATTGTTCATTTCTTTTTCCTTTTCTAATAACTGATCTCTTCTTTCTGAATTTCCTATTACCTTCTGTACTTCTTTCAAATGTACACCAAATTCTTTGGAGTTTGAATTTCTTTCAAGTCAACGGCCCTGAAGGCTTATTCCATAGAGCAAGGTTCATCTTCAGAATAATAATAATAATAATAATAATAATAATAATAATAATAATAATAATAATAATAATAATAATAATAATAAGCACAAAAAGAGTAAAAATAATCGAGGTAAATACAAAAGAAGTAATAAAGAATGAAACCTAGAAAGAGCTCAAAATTCGGGGGTTTCACTTTTTTCAAGCTAAAATTGATCTGAATTCGACCTTTAAATTCAACTGACGAAGCTGCTAATTTTCAAAAGCTTTTTTTATCTAGTCATTGTGAACTCTTGCTGAACAGCCTTTAATGAAATACTGACTACTAAAGTCACTGAGTAGATTGTAATAATTAATTACAATAGTGAATAAAAATATGTATTTAGAATTTCTCTACTGGATGTTAGGCTAAGTTTATGTACATCCATCCACCTGAAATGACGACGCTTTGGTCATACTCCATTTGCCCTGATAATCTCCCTCCAGGCACCCTTCCCATCTGATCACAGAAAAAAAAAGAGCTAATTATCCCTATTACCAATCAGTCCGAATGTTATCCCCATTCTTATCAACAAGACCCGGACGATATATAATACCACTGGGGAGATTTCTTCTTTCCCCTGGGCCTTCAAAATGAAAATTCTTAACTGACTTTAGAGGTTCCTCCTTATTCTTTCAGAAAGAGCGCCAGAGAGAGAGAGAGAGAGAGAGAGAGAGAGAGAGAGAGAGAGAGAGAGAGAGAGAGAGAGATCCTGGCCATTTTTATTGACTCCACAAATCCACCTGAGCATTTTCATATCTGCTGCATCCAGTTTCTTCTCTTGCATTCATTTTACCAGAGGCCATGTTTCAACTCCATACATCAAAGCTGGTCTCACTACTGTCTTATACACTTTCCTTTAAAAGACCAAAGAAAAATATATTTTCTGTGTGATAAAGATAATTTTAGTGCTATAGGCCTAGAATGTTACACGTTATAATTTTCTCTTTATTCTGTCACAATCCATTTTACTTAAATAACAATGAAAAAAAGAAATCATTAATATTGTATGAGGATAGACATCTCTCGTTAATATATATATATATCATTACCATACTTTTCCCACTTTATGCCTTTGTGTTTTTCCTTAATACTGTATTATTACTGACAACTGCCAGATCTTCTCTAACTAGACTATATAATATGGATCCACCCTCTCCGCATCAAACCCAGGAGTTCTACGATTTTAGTAGTTCCTCTTCTTCTTTCAGTTTTGATCCTGTCCATTTTGTTACTCTACCGCATCCATGAAGACGGTGACGTCGACTTGACGATCGGACTGACAGTTCTACTCTTAACAAGTGAGCGTTCATCCGTCGAACAGTCGCGGGTGAACTGACCTCGTAAACCTGATCGCAATACCCGACCTTCCTAGGAGACGACCGTATGGAAGGCTACATATGGTAAATGTATATATTTTCTCACCTAAACCATAAAATTTTAGAAATATGCTTTTTAAGGTGTATTTTTTTAAGCTTTTTATTTATTACGAATTTTATATTTTCCTCTGAAATCATTTATAATATGAAAATACAAAAGCTGACTTTATTTTAACCAACTCTCAAACTAACCTAAGATGCTCACTGTTTACGTTGGTGGT
>NC_089744.1:28567500-28640000 GCF_040412425.1 Macrobrachium rosenbergii | reverse complement strand
GCTGGAAGAGGGATAGAGACTGAGAGAGAAAATTTTTGTTTGTAAAAATCACCATTGAAAGAAACCACGTTGTTAGATACACAGAGATTGATTAGTTTTAGAGTTTTATCTAGAGCTAAGAGGAAAATGGTCTTCCTGAGGCTGTAAGTGTGTCTTTAGAAAAGACAACACGTCGACGATCGGAACTTTGGTAAATAATGATTCGACGTCTAGGCTGAGCAGTTTGCCGAAGTCCCAATCGCTGACGTGTTGTCTTTTTTAAAAGGAAGTTAAGGCTGGCCCGAAGAATGCCATTTTCCTCTTGGCATGATAAAACTCTAAAACTAATCAATCTGGTTACCTTAGCAAATGGGACCTAAACAAAAATTTGGCTGTATCATGTGTCCTCTATCCCCTTCTAGCAAACTTATGACGAGAAATGAATTTCTATCAACAGAAATTTTGTCGCCTAATTCCCTGCAATGGCGGCTGATCTGAACGCTTAGAACAACGTCGAGATGATATTTTTAGAGAGAGAGACAATAGTTGGGGAAAGAGAGAGTGATTTTTTTTAACGGACTAAATTTGGCAAGTTCCGAACTCTTCAAAACAGAAATGGGAAAAGTACAGAGATATTTTTTATTTATTTTGCATATTGATTTTATTCTTTGTAATTGGCAGAAAATCTTGTTGTTTTCAGTACACAGTTGATGAGTAAAATGTGCATTAACTAAAAGTTACAATTATTATTCAAAGTGTTTTATTAGGCTGGCTGCAGAATGTTACGTATACAGTTATATTCTCTATTCTTGAGAGTATCATTGCCGATGAATTTTAAAATGCCCGTGTATTTTTACAATAATAATTTTAATTTTCTCTTGCAGGTTGTTTACTCAGGAATGGTAGGTCCACCATGATACTACGAGAGCCTTGACTTTTTAAAGTTTTTAATGTTATTTCTGTATTTCTTAATGTTAAATTGTTTCTGTATAGTTTTAGTGTGATTGTGTGTGATCTAGGAATTTTGTACCATAGATTGAAAACAATGGTATCTTTAGGTGTTAAGGAATTTTGTACCATATTCTAAAAATATCCCGTGGTTTTAAGTGTGGAATTTTTACTATATATTATAAAAATTATATCCTGTGGTTTTAAGAGAATTTGGACCACAGATTCAAAAATTATATCCAGTGGTGTTATGGGAATTTTGTACCACGGATTAAAAAGGATAGCCAGTGGTTTTAATGGAATTTGTACTATATTCAGAAAATTATATCCACTGGTGTCAAGGGAATTTTGTACCATAGATTCAAAATGATATCCAGTGGTTTTAAGGGACTTTTGTACCACATTTAAAAATTTTCCAGTGATGTTGGAGTTGTACCATAGACTCAAAAATGATATCCTGTGGTACTTGTGTATTTATTGTCTGTGGACTGTTTAAAGCAATGATTATTGTGGAGTTAGGATTTTTGTTTTTATTGAAATATTTTATTTTTTATACCATTGTGTTTTTATGCAGTTTGTTTGATATTTATACCAATATGTGTTTCAGTACACTTTATATTCAAAATAAAAAATAAATTTGATGATTTCTATTATGCAGAAGTTTTTTCTTTTATTTTAATGAACCAACAAACTTATGTTTAAAATTATGTGGATTTCAGATTAGTTTAATATGCAATTCAAATCATGGCTCAGATTTTCTGATGCTATCTCTGAAGGATCATTTTTAATTGTAAGTCTGTTTTTAATTAAAAAAATAATTCTTAATCTGTTAATTTTAAAATCTTGATTAAAATTCTTTAATTGAGTCCTTACTTTTCTCAGTTTAAAGGAAAGATAAAATAAAAGATTAAGCCATCCATTATGCAGTAAATGTTAATTGAACGTTGTTACAGCTTCACTGTCAATTGCATCGCCCTTTGCAGTTTAAAAACAGTTTCCTTAGAAAATGTTGCGGTGTATCATTTCAAGAGTTGAAAAGACCGATGCAGCTTGCTGGTTTCTGTTGATTGAATAATTTGAATTGCTTTTCTATTCATTTAGGTGCTAATTAGGTGCTGTCGTCCAGTGCTTTCTTTCTTTTAATGAGAATTCTCTTCTTTCTGATTGCTTCCTGTTACCCTTTCTAGCAATGCTCTCGACCACGCGTGCGCTTCTTTGAAAGTTTTGAATTTCAATCCCGTTGCAATGGCCCCTGCGTTGCTTTTCTACCAAATGATTTGGAGGGTTCATTAGAAATTTAATAATGTTTTCCTAATGTCTTAGATTTTAATTAAGACTAATGAAAAGAATAATAATAATAATTCTTGTTGAATAATAATAAACGAAGATTTGATTCTGAACATTAGTTTAGTGAAGCAAGATTTCAACGAATTAACATAACACTGATAACTGAAAAACTAATAAACAAAGGTTATAAAAATTTGAAAATTGTTAGTTATGTTTTGAAAATCTCAAGAAGTAAAATTACAAATAATGACCATCTGTTTGGTCATTTTAAGAGACCTTGCATTTAAAGTCTTTCACTGTTAGAAATCAATCAGTTCTCTTAGACTTTCAACTGTAAAACATGACCTTCAGGATTGCATTAATTTGGAAAATTAAAATCTGGATTTCATCACCTATTCCTAAGAATTTTTTATTTTTTATATACCGCATTCAAATAGGGTATATTTTGCTAATCTTAACAGCACAAGATTTTTGTGCAGTTGAATTGACTTTGTAAATTCAGGAAAAGAATATTTTTTTTCATTGATCAAAGAATTTATGGTTAATGTTTTTTTTTGCACTGGTAACTTTTGCCTTGTTAAATCTCGATAAACATATCCTTTCGACTTTGATTGTAATTACTATCGTAAACTTTGAAAAAAAAAAATAACGTTTCTAAACGTCTTTAAAACAACCACGTAAAATTTCTTTTGGCAGCTAACGAATCTAAGGAACTTCCGTGCGCTTTGATACCAACTTCCATTCGAAGAAATAAAGATATCAGACCTCATTGAATAAATACAGAATGCTAGTATCATGATTTTTAAAACTCAAGATAACTGTCTCGCAGATACTATTTATCCTCAAGAGTTAAATTCAATCGAATATTTAAAATATTTTTTGCGCTTCTAAGCACGCTGCTCAGGAATAATGGGAAATGAAAGATTATTTTTCTTATTAAATAGAATCAAGCGTCCGGCTTTTTGGATTATATTAAGATTATTAGCAAATTATATTTACAATGCCAATAGGTTATATTAAAAATCTTTATGATAAAAATACACATCAAATGGTTATATATATCATACTGATCATATCGAGTTGTTCGTTGTCTGTTGTTCTACAAATGGCAGATTGCAGGATATAACCTATAGCCTATTTCATGAGTACACTACTACTACTACTACTACTACTACTACTACTACTACATACATACATCTATATATACCCTTTGAGGTATTCAGCTCTTGAATAAACATTTGTTTAACTTTCAATGAAAGGAACAAAGCAAATGTTTTCTTGTGCTGGTTAATAAATGCATTACAAACAAACAAACAAACAAACAAATGCTTTCTCTGATCACTTCTCTTTTTTTCTTCATTCTGTTTTTCCATCTCAGGAGGAAATTTGAATTTCAAGTCAGTAAAGGACATTTTGTATATCATTACCATTGCTGATATAATCACTAATTTTTTGAATAATAATACAAATAATAATAATTTTCATTAAAATAATGACATAAATAATGCTATTAATTGAGTGTATTAAAATTAGACTGATCACCGAATACAGTAAAGAGAATTAAGTGATTGATTTGTATCAGTAACGCCTTTTAGAAGTACTGAAATTAAAGCAGACCTAATAAACTAACCTAGATATGGTCTGGCACCCCAAGGTTTCTCGGTAGAACAAATTTTATTTCTTTCAAAAAGTTAATTTGAATGAATAAGATAACAGACAGATTTCATTATTATGTCAACAAAAACGCTGAAATTTCTAATCTATATCTGATTATCTTCAGAAATTTAAGATTTTACATTGATTTTAAAATATATTTAGTCTCTCATAAGAAAGTTAAAATTTATAGAAAATGCAGCAAGAGTTTTAATTTTCATTTTATTTTAAAGTACACTTCAGTCAGATTTTTAAAAATGTTGACTTTCTAAATGTAGTAAGAGTTTACGTACCTTTATATAACTGTCTCTAACCTGTAAAATAAATTTTTTTAACATAAGTTGTAATTAGAATTTTCTTATTTTAAACTTGATCCTAAATCATTTTGTTTAATCATTTCTTTTAATCAAGTTCTTCTTCCTTGGAGCACCGTCTACGGTTAGTCAAGCCGGACAGAGAAATCGAGAATTGACTTTGAAGAGGGCCCATACCACATTTGAAGAAGAATCTCTTTTAATGGAAATATCAAGAAGAAGTGTTTTCATTTGAAGTTATATTCAACGCCGTTTATTTTTCTGTGTGTTCTCATGTTTCACGCATATAAATGTTGGTTCGAGAATGAAATGGCATTCATCACATTTGAATTAACATGGTGATTAAAGAGATGTTTGTTTTGGTTTGTAGAAATACTGCATAGGTTGGAGGTAATTGCTTTAGAGGGGCCAAGAGAACAATTATAGATATATGAGCAGTCATACAAAGCATTCGTTAAATGGCAGAGGAAGAAGATTTTCTGTTAAAACAGGATGTCCATCAAATGATGGATGTAAAAACACCAAAATGTCAGGAAAATAAAGATGATTTATAGACCAAACTGTCTCTCTCCCATCTTGTGAATGAATCTTGAAAACATAATTACAAAAAACGACGTTTATTCCAGAAGGTCCATAGGTTCAGCTGACTACGTTCTAGTTGAAAGCAATTTCTCTTAATCTTTTAATCGTTGGAAAGATGAAAATTTTATCTTCATATCAATACGAGATTTTTTTGAAAAATTCGTCGGTTTCATTTTTTCTTGTTAAGAATGAATAATAAACCAATGGCTTTTTTCGAACAAACAATTGCTGCTAATAAATTATAAAACTGACACACTAGTTTATTCTGTTCATTATTAAACAATGAAATGGTCTAGCAAACGAGGAGTTCTCTGCTGTCCGTACAGTGATGAACGTTTATGTATTTTAGTCTCTCAGGGAGGCAGTCTATTTTAAAAAAGGTCATCTTGTCACAATCGAGGTATGAAATATGAAACTCTGTGTCTTTGGATAGCTGGCTTTTGTTGGAAAAATGGAATATCTACTCTTTTACATTTGGGAGGTTTGAAACGTCATTTTCAGTATAACATTACGAATCCTGTCCAAACAATTCTTAGTTTATTTTATTGTTGCGTGTCTCTCTGGTCTTGACTTTCTATCGTTCTATTAATGAAGGTGGTGTTATCATTGCGGCATTAAATTCCATAGAAAATAAGAAGAGAATTGAGATTTGAAACGTGTAAAAATATTAGTTCAATTTTTTTTCTCAGGAAATCGAGGAGCAAATCCGAAACAAAGAATAAATTTCTGGCTAAGTCTTGAACGAGATGTCAAGAAAGCTGTAAAAATGGCTATTATTACAAAAGGAAGTTGAATTAGTATATGGTAATTTGTATTCTGACAATGTCTGTAAATTATCAAAACGACAAGAAAAGGAATTTTGTTGATTCATTTTTATTTAACTTTAAACTTGATAAATTTGATATATAAAATAATTGAAATTGCCCATAAATATCCCAAAATGTCAAGATTAATGCTACATTCTCATCAACAACATGTCTTTAGGTTTAAAGCAAAATTATTATAGTTTCAAAGTTTTCCATGTCAGGTGTAAAACAGGAAAAGCAAGATTAATTGGCAATGAAACAAAGATCCCAAACTTCTGCTAAGTAAGAATTTAAAGTCATTAACCCAAAACTAGCTATTATTAAAAGAGTTCCCAATTAGCTCAGAAGATAATCTTCCATTCAGACCTATTATCTCATGTAAGCTGTCATTCATTTTATATTATAATATTTATATGGTTATATATATTTCCCTTTCTTAGGCACACTTTCTCCCAGTCACACCAAACATTCTGAAGATTTCTGTCACAATTTCAAAGAAGCACAAATACCTCTTCACTTCACAACATAAAACTTTTAGGTTTAGATGTAGATTCCCTATTCACAAAAGTACCAGTACAGTTTTTGAGGGAAAAATTAGCCCCCTGTTCAGATAATTTCCCACTAGCCCTAGATAAAATAATAAAGTAGGTTGAATTACATGTATCAAATGTCATCTTTTCATTTGCTAGTCATTCTATAAACCAAAAATTCTCTCAGCTCTTAAAGCAAATAATGTTTTAGAAGAACCTATAAAAATATTTTGAAACTGTAATAATAAATGCTATAAAACTATTAAGATGATATCTTAATATTTTGGGATAAAAAATGGGGCAATTTCAATTAGTTTCTTTCAGAATTAAATACATTAGTGCCTAGCATCAAATTTAAAGTTGAATAGGAAACTGACAACAAAATTCCTTTTCTTGATGTTTTACCAATTAGACAGAAAATACAAATTTAATTTATACAGAATCTCTGTCATTCTACATCCATTTTTTAGCTATCATGACATTTCTATCAAGATTAGCGTAGCCAGCAGTTTATTCCTAAGAGCCTTACGGATTTGCTCCCCGGATTTCCTGGAAAAAGAAAATTGAACTAATCCTTAAGCAGCTGTCATCTTTAAAGTATCTTAGCTATATAACTGAGAAAGCGATCCACAAAGCTAACATAACCTACCGTCCCCATCAAAACAAGACTAGAGAGATGCCCAGAGATCCTGGACAGGATTAAGACGTTGGCACATCCACTTGGAAACTCTAATCCTTTTGCTTTTACCTACCCAAATACCTTAACCAAATCCCTGATTAACGTCCAGCAAAAGCCAGTCCCCAAAGAGACAAGAGTATACGAAATCCCGTCTCGACTGTGACCAATCTTATATCGGTTTTACATGTAAATCACTCCCCTAGAGATTAATACAGCATAAACGTTCAGTTAGGTATGGCCAACAGAGCTGAGCTATTTTTAACCACATAAATAGCCATAATCACAGAATAAACTGGAATTTGTCGTGTATAATTTACATCAGCAATTGTCAGTTCAAAAGCCAGATGGTAGAATCAGCTTTGATTAAGCAAATACAATGAACCTCTCAAAAGGAGCCTGGGACTCAGCTATTATAGATAAAATCTTCCTCCAACCAGCATTTAAGAAGATTAAAGAGAAATTGTCAACTGGAGTGGCTTAACAGCTGACCTATGGACCTCTCGGTATAAATGTCATTTTTCTGTAACTCTTCTCATTCAGTACTTGCCTGAAGAGAAAGACGGTTGGTCTCTGAAGTATATAGCATTAACTTTCTATATTTTGGCATTTTATTAGATGGACTTCCGTTTTAACAGAAAATATTTCACAGTCATATATACAGTATATATACACAGTATATACTTTATATATATACATACATGCATACATTCATACACACACATATGTATAAACATATATATACGTAAATATATATATATATATATATATATATATATATATATATATATATATATATATATATATATATATATAGTTTGACTCACATCGGGATCGAACTCAGGACTGTCAAATGGAAGGAGTGGGTGCTGCCAACTGACTCACACAGGTAATAACAGCAGCTGGAACCTAAATACTTCTGTTCGTAAGGCTTCATGTTGGCAGGCTACTGCCTAGCATAAAAGCGAGTTTTTACCCAAGTTCCCGACCCAGCAGTGACCCTGACGATAACATTTCTTGTTCAAATGACCCCTTCTGAATGGATAGATTGAAATAATCAACACACAATCACGTGTGTAGACGAAAGAAGTATCTGACTCACATCGGGTAAGCAAGTCAACAGCCTGCCAAGGTATAGTCTTGAGCACAGAAGCACTTGCTAAGGAATGCAGAGCTGATGAAACACGGTTTTTCGACAAGACCTTTTTATCAAAGCATTGGATACGGGTGAAAGTTGGCAAGTGGATATTTTATAACCCTACCTAATTTTTGCAAGTATTATTTAAAACCTATGTTCAATAGTTCTGGTACTTATCAGAGTAAAAGTGTATTTCCTATGCCAGAGCCATCAAAATCGCAGGTAAGGGTTTTGAACACAATAGTGACGTTACCTATGACGTCATGAGGCTCCACCCACAGTGAAGAGAAGTTTACATATGGGGAAAATGTCTCTTCACTGTAGCAATGCCCAATTGCCAGTTGCCAATGACATACTCACTAAATGATATTAGTACCCAAGGCCAAGAGAAACAAGGTCTACCCAATTGGGTGGAGTCACCTCCCAACTGGGGTAACTAACATGCGCAATGACGTATCTTACAGACACCTGCTCATTACGGCAATTCACCTGCTGATGCAATAAGGAGGTAGACAAAGCTCCGCCTACATGGGGGATTCGGGGGGAAGTGAGCAGGGGATTCGGGGGAAGTGAGCAGACCTTCTCTTTCCCTTGGCCTTTTTAGTACCCATCCTAGGCTCCAGTGATATCAATGATGGCGAGCAGAATTTGTCATTGTCCCCTTGATTGCACGATCATTCTCAATAATTTTATTATTATGATTACTATTATTATTATTATTATTACTTTGTGGAGGTTTCATCGCAACTTCCACAGAAGTTGTTAGGACTAAGTTGTTAGCTTGGAATTCTTCCACTTTCTTGATATTTGTATTGTTTCTACTTTACAAATAATTCAGTGTACAGTATATAATTCATCCACATAATGAACCAGTCTATAGCTCATTTGTTAGATCTACATCTATTCAGGGCGGGAATACAAAAAGAAAATCCTTTTTGTTTTACCTCAGATTTTAACACTATAGGTGTAAAGGTCAATGCCACTGTTTTATTTCAGTTATTGTAACTCATTGCTATTTTTCTTTGTTTTTTTATTTATATCGTACATCATCCTAAACAGAGCTCGTATACTCGCTGAAATGGTAGGAGTGAAGATTTTGAGGGCAAGCTATTATTTACCTACTTAATATCAATAAAATGTAACATGATTTATATTGATGTGCATGGAAAGGAAAATGTATTGAAATCAGTTTGAATGAGAACCATATGGTTATAATCACTGTGTTTTAATAAGCATGCTTTAAATGTACAAATAAAACGTCTAACACTATACATAATTTATTTACAAAATGTCTTCATCGTCATTTTCGAGGAAGGGGTCATCATCGCCGTCCTCATCGTCGTTAGCTATGTCAATGATGACTGAATCCACGCTCTCATGGATATTGTCTGACTTCCAGTACTCCTCCTCAAAGTGAGGGGACTGTCTAACAGCTCCTGCCCACACTTCTGGGGTGGCCAAGTAACTATTACCCACTATGGAAATAATTACCTATTCATACTAGAGTAAATCTTGCTACGGGTGTTCTCGCTTGTATACAAAGTGGCAAGCCGCTGCACAAAAGTTTTGCAACCACGGAGACAATTCCATATCCTGCTGGCCATTATCGAATTTGTTGAAGCCTAGACAGTGTAAGCGTTAGTGACTTACTGCCTACCTGGTGATGGGCGGAGTCTCATGACGTCATATTATGTTTACGTCACAAATGATTTTAGGATCCTTGTCTGTGATCTCGGGTCCGGCATCGGCGACTTTATTTTACTCTATAAATATCAACACTATCGAACTTAGGTACTAAATAATAATTGCAAAAATTCGGTAGGGTTATAAAATATACACTTGCCAACTTTCACCCTTATCCGATGTTTTGATGAAAAGGTGTTGCCGAAAAACCGTGTTTCAGCGGCTCAGAATCCCTTAGTAGGTTCCAGCTTCTTTTGACTTGTGTGGATCAGTTGGTAGCGCCCTTGGCTTCCATCTGAGAGCCGTGGGTTCAATCCTGATGTTAGTCAGAAACTGATTTCGATTACTTCATAGAGGCCCGTGGCGCGAGGTTCAAATCCGCAGCCGACTGGTCAGTGAAGGCGGACGCTTTGCTATCCGTGTAGACACCCCGGGATTATGTATGTAATCAACGGATAGGTTTGCTGAAAAGCAAATGGGTGTTACAGACTAATACACATATAAACAAAGCCACTCCAACATCTTCTAAAAACATAACAGACACCTCACACGTCTCGAACTGTCGACCTACCCGCCCAGTTCTCCTCGCTGCTTGGAAGAACGGGAGCTGGGGATTGGCACGATACACATACACATCGTTACCGGAGTCTAAGCGATGTCAGGCAGGGCAGCCGATCGAGGCTACGGCCTACCCCAACGCCAAATCAAAGTCCTTCGTAAAGAAGGCATTATGCTTACCCCATATAGAAAATGGGAAAAAAGCACGTTAAAACGAAGAAGAAGAGATATATATATATATATATATATATATATATATATATATATATATATATATATATATATATATATATATATATATATATATATATATATATATACACACACACACACATATATATATATATATATATATATACAGTATATATATATATATATATATATATATATATATATATATATATATATATATATATATATATACACACACACACATATATATATATATATATATATATATATATATATATATATATAATGTATAATGAGTTGCACATTTAAGCAGAGATGAACAGACATTCCAAGCCATTATAATCACTACAACATGAGAAGAGACATCTTTTAGCCGAAGTTTAAGCCACACACCCAAATAAGCTTATCTCTCGACCACCGGTACATCACGCCCATAATTCACACAAAATTCTAATCCCGAACCCGATAGAATAACGCCAGAAGCCTCAGAGTAATTATTTATTAATTAGGATTTGGGATGCTCCGGTTTCCAGTCAGGGAAGACTAAAGCTTTTGTCGATCACGAATGAAAAGTAAAAATGATTTTCGCTCATTGGCGCTTCTAATTAATAATTGGGGGGCGTCTCCTTTCATTCGGATTCGTGCGTGGGAAAACCGGCCTGTGGGGGAGGGGGGATCATATTAAACCGCCCGAAAGTTAATATTAGTTATAAAAAACGAGAGAACAATACTGATTATTCCGAACCCACACTGGAACTCGTGTCGAGGAACAGGTTTCTAATGTTCATAGTGACATGGGTTAGATTAGTTGTAGAATTCAACAGAAAGGAAACGGGCAATTCAGTCTAGACAAATCGCAAGGCTTACTAAATTTTCGAAACGAAGGGATGGCTGGATCTGAATACCAAGATCATATGTAGCTTAGACACGACTACCTGTTAATAATCTTTTTTCTGGAGGGAGCCCAAAGTGTAAAATTGTACAGTGTTTAGGGCCGTAAGGGATGTCCTTTAAAAAATCAAAAAATAAGGAAATGAGAAAAATGAATAACGACTGGGAAAGGGAGAAATACGAGATAAGTTTAAAAAAAAACTAAATCGGAGAAACTTTGATAAATTTATCGCATCGCTGATAAGTCTCCTGTGTAGGTGTATGAAGTAGCCAATGCTGAGGAAGTTTACTGCACATGAAGTTCATCTGTGATTTATTTAGTGTGTATAGTATGAATATATATATATATATATATATATATATATATATATATATATATATATATATATATATATATATATATATATATATGTATATATATATATATATATATATATATATATATATATATATATATATATATATATATATATATATATATATATATATATATATATATATACGAGAGGTATAGAGTGTTGACGTGGACTGAATATTTAATTGGGGAACTAGTTGTTTAATAAAGAGAGATTCTAGTATTGACAGTTGGTGGTCATTCGGAGCTTTGCCTATTATTTTGAAATCCTTGTAATTGATATTATATCTGCATTTTTTCCCGTGGTCTCTTATGCATGAAAATTCGGAGTTTGATAATTTAGCACCCGTTCGGTAACTTACGCCACGATGAGAGTCTAATCTCACCTTCAACAACCTACGAGTGGAGCACACATATTTCCCCAGGTCACATCTGGGGCAACTAAACAGGTATATGACTCCTGAGGTCATCAACGGTTGCAGACTTTCATTATATTTAAACAGAGACTTGATCGTCATTGGATTATTAGGTATTAGTTTCAATTCGACAGCCGGTAAATATTTGTTTATTATTTGTCGTAAATCTTGGTAAAAATGTTTATCATCGATAAGCGGAACAACATGAGGTAACTGAATCTCTTGAATGTACCTTGAATTTTCAGGGACCTGATTAACTTCGTCTCGTTTTCTACGAATAATTTTTCGCATTGCTTGCATGTTTGGTAACTGTGCCATACATGCCACGGACATTTTTTCAATGCACTCGTTGGCTATCGTACTTGGAGGCTCACAAGTCTTTTCAGTCCGGTCTCTGGCATCAGTTGTGGCCTTTTCCACTTCGATGGCAACTGCTGATGGCGGCTGAGTGTTCGTTGATCTTTTTGATCACCTCTCTTTCTAATGTGCGAATTCGTGCCTTGCACCGACCATCTTCATGGCATCGCCAAAACTTAACTTGCTCGTGTGTTTTGCTTGATTTGTCGATACGATGAATACAACCATCATGACAGGGCTCCTCTCTGCCTCGCTTACCTTTTATTGATTCAGCCATGGGTTTAAAGAAATAGAATTCTCGTATGGTACTACAACTCCAGAATCAAAGCAGACAGTCCTAAGAACGATGAAGCAACCAAATAACTTAGGAAGCGCAAACGCTTGTTTATACAAGAATGATTTCTAAAGAAACAGTAAATGTTTCTTTTGTGTTTCCTGATTTGCCAAGAGAAGTACGCCCTACTGGGCTGATATAATTTTATTGCTACTAGCATTTTAAGACCTCTTATACATGGTCCATTTATGTACACCTTGGAATTACTTGATGTACTAATTTCCAATTTAGTGATTTATTGTACATTCACATTTTAGTGAGATCTGTCACCTTTGATTTACCAGTGAGCTTGTGTAAACAAAGTAAGCATTAAGAAGCAGAATTCTCACTTGGCTACCTAACAGTTATTATTTGTTCTTTTTTTTTCTCTCTGGTTACGATATTTCAAGAGTTTTATTGCAAGGTCCTATTATTCACAGTAAAGTAAACTCCAGCGCCTCTCAAAATACGTAATACTGTATATATTTTCATATTCTGAACCCGGGAAGGGGACTTACCACAAGGGATGATGCAATCGGACTCGAATTCCTGGGTTGGTAGAACATAGAAGAAAGGAAAAATGAGCTGAGGGCTTTACTAGAAAGGGGAACTTTAAGTAAACTCTTAGGATAACTAGAGTCACATACATTTACAATAACAAAAATCAGAAGATGGGAATAATTAGGGCAGGTAAATGGGATCCTGTCGGAGCACTAAATAATGATGAACACATGATAACTGGATGCCGGGGATTTCACTTCAAGAGTACCGTGAGTCAATTTGCAGTGGGTTTACCATGCCAATCAAAGCAGAAGGATCCACAGCGAGAAACTCTGTCTGCAATGGTGAATGCATGCAATTAACTGATGAAATTAGGGCAATTAAGGTGCAAAGATGCACTGACAGTGCCAACGGTTCCTTGGGGTATGACACCGTTGATTTCACTTATGGATATAAATAATAACAAAGTCAGGTCTGTATGAGAATGGCGCCAGAAACAAGGAAAATGGAATAGCAAAAGAAAAGGACTATATGACTGGTAAAACTCGAATTCGTGCCACTCTACCTTGTGTTGGAGAGATGGGTCCTCGTAGATGGTCCGATGCTGGGGGGGGGGTGGTATTAAGGGAATTGGCACTGGAAATATACTGGACTGGAAGTCAGCCATGTGGTTTGGGAGATGGCTATTAAGAAGCGAAGCTCAAAGGGCATTAGGTGTTAGTTCTGCGTCCGGTGTGTCTTTGATGAGAGGCGTCGTACGTAGGCTCTTTTGTCCCTTTGCCTGAATTAATTTCCCATTCTTACAGGAGTCATCCGTTTTCTAACATGCTGCTTTGACCTCGTGGTTTGCTTTGCTGACTGCATGCTAACATGCTGGGCCCACGTGTCACGTGATTGGCCAACTTTCTCTTTAGGGGTGCTGGGCAGCTGCCCCAGATTAGTGCCTCCTGTGACACCGACATAGGAACTCCCTTAAGTAGTGCCTGGGTCAATCATATACGATCAAGACTTGTCTCCAAGGGTAGCAAAGTGACCTGGAGAGGAGGTTTAATGCAGTCACATGGTCTAGGAAGGGAATGATAAGACCCCCAAAAGGGAAGAATAACAAGAACTTGGTAGAAGCAAATTCTCTACAACTGACTGTTAACATCGACAGCAATATGAAATTATTTTACTTTAATGTCTTTGAAAATGATGTTCTTAAAAAGGGGAGAGCTGGAAAACAAATTAAATATATATATATATATATATATATATATATATATATATATATATATATATATATATATATATATATATATATATATATATATATATATATATATATATATATGCATCATCATCATTGCCTCAGTGCCCCATGACATTAAGGGCCTCAGTGAAATTCCAACACTCATTTCTTTCCTGGGCTTTGTCTTCCATTAATCCCCAGCTTCCTTCTCATAGTCCTCACCTAAGGTTATTCAACTCTTCTGCTGCCCATGTGCATGTATGTACATATGTTTTTATGTATGTATGCATGGATGTGTGTACTGTATATTTATACAGTGTATACACACACATTATATATATATATATATATATATATATATATATATATTATTATAATTAGCAAGAACTCGCTAGAAAATTGCTCCCTCTTTTTTTTTTTGTTTCCTGTCTGCTGATCGATCGATAGACATATCTGTCTATCGACATGCGTGATCTATCAGCTGGAACTGGACATTGGGTTAGCAAGGTCAGAATACAAATAAGTGGGATTAAAACCGATTGTAAGCCACTCCTTTTAAGTAGATAATTCCTTATTCGAGGCAAAAAGCGAATCTGTCAGACTGCTTCTTTACAGAAAATGACTCAACCTGGACGTGACCCTGCATAGCAACCAGTTTTGAATTTTTTTTTCTGTTTCATTTTTGAAAATGACTCAACTCCTATGTGCCTGGACGTGACCCCTGCCCATAGCAACCAGCAGCCCAGAACTCGGCCTCAGACGCTAGCTGGACAACATGGGTTGAAGACCAGACGGACACACTCACCAGCATGCCCTTGGCTGGATGATGCCCTTAGCCCACGACTTCTCCATCTAACCACATGGCCTTTCAAAGTATACTTTTCCTTCGTGCACTTCAACCGCCAACCATGTGTTCCCTTCGATGCTGGCCTGACCAATGACCCACTCCATTGCCTGGCGCTTCGTGAAGTTCCCACACTGAAGCCCCTGCATCCTACCACGTGGAAGATCGCATTCGCCCTCGGAAATCGGAAGTCATCCACAGACCGCCTTCTGCGCTGGAACCAAATCTCCCTTACGGTAAAGTGCTCTGAGAGACGTCCATTCAGTCACGCTTTTCCTTGTAAAATTTACTTAATTAGAGTGCCAGTAATCACTGAATCTTGTCAAATTTTCATGCTACTCGAGTGTCGGCAGTGCTAAGCCATTATTAATTCATCGAAGCCCATTGGCACCCTCAGTGCAGCTTCGAATTCATTATCCTTTTCTCTGTTTTCATTACTGGCGTATAATTTGTGTATCTCATTTTCAGAGGGGCCCTATAGTGTGGAATTTTCTCGGACTGTGTCTGGAATCCCCCCAGTTTCATTCATCGCGTAGGAATCCCCTTCAGGATCAATAATTTAATTGCATTTCTCATTTCCGTACTAATGTTCTTTATGTAAATATACTCCTGTAAGTTGACCCACGTGTTTTCGTAATATTTCCCTTCAGTCGTAAGAGACTTACGCTCATATGAAATACCCACTTTTTCTCTTGTTTTATGTTGCCCTGGACCCAATAAGTCAGAATTACAAGGCTAAAGTATCTGTAGCTGTTGCTACCTATCTCACAGAAAATAACTCAAACCAGATTATCCAGGAAAAACATATATATATATATATATATATATATATATATATATATATATATATATATATATATATATATATTTTATATATATATATATATATATATATATATATATATATATATATATATATATATATATATATATATATATATATATATGATATATGTACATGCAAAATGGGCGCCAGACACTACTCATCTAACCACCACTGTGTCAAGTGGTACTTCTTTTCGTCTCTCTGGGTGGAGCAGAATGCAAGACTCTGGCGGCCAAAATTCATCTAATGCTACGAGCTCTAAGCAGAAGGAATAAGGTATGTCTGGAGGAATTCGGTCCCAAGCCAGTTTCTTTTTCTTCTCGTGAATTTCTCTCCATTTTCTGAATTTCCAACTTTTCATTCTCTTACACAAAGCCCCTTTGCTCAATCAAACCTAACAACCAAGCTGCCCCATGATTCGCCCCTAAGCTCCAATTAAATTGATTCAGTGTTCAAAATTAGATTACTCCCTCCATAGTGTTACCACGGGCTAATTAAATTTAATTGATCAATTCCTCCATTGTGCATAATTAAGTTCGTGCAAAACTCATTCAGTTTTGAATGCTAACCTGGAATTCTCTTCCAGAACCTGTTATCCAGCCCCTCTGACAGTCTGTGTCCCTGCCTAGAACAAAACCCTAGCATATATGTCTAACTGCCATCCTGCAAAGAGCCAGAGTCTTCTGATTAGCAGTCTGGGACACTAAATGGTTCCCCCGTTGCTAACCCTGTTGCGTTACAGTAAAAGAAAACAAAATCCATTAACCAGTAGCAACCTTCACAGTCAATTGCGTGTCAAACTATTTCAGGGCTGTAGCCTTTTATATTCAGTAATTTGCTATGCATTGTCTAATTTTATTGCAAATTGTATGTACTTGCTTGCTGCTCAGTCAGCCCTTTCATATTAATTTCCTGATTGCTTTATTTGTAAATAAATTCAGTTTAAAGTAAATAACTAGTTAATTTTCCCCCCAACCATGGCAACCTCCAATTCTCTGTTTACTCAAATATGATATCAAGGTAAGTCAGTTTATCCATTCCATTTACTGTTTACATTCTGGGTGTTTTGTGTTGGCTTTCAAGGCAGTTAATTAAAATAATCAAATCCCCATTCTTCCAACCGGCCACAGAATGTAACAATATATATATATATATATATATATATATATATATATATATATATATATATATATATATATATATATATATATATATATATAATATATATATACATATATGTACATATGTACATATGTATATATAATGCATATAATGAATACATATACATACATACATACATATATATATATATATATATATATATATATATATATATATATATATATATATATATATATATATATATATATATATATATATATATAATATATACAGGTAAAATATGTAACCAAAATATAACTATATTATACTGCGATCCTGGAAAAATTCAATCTGGCATTTGAAAGTGAACCCAGAAAACACTTCAACATTGCATCCTTTGAATACATTAATTCAAAGTCTAGTCACAAAACAATATAATGGCAGAAGCCTCGGATCAATTATCTATTAATTACGATTTGTGACAGTCCCGCAGCCGTCAGAAAAATCATTAGATACAAAACCTTTTGTGAACCATCAGAGAAAATAATTGTTTTCACTCATTTGCACATAAATTAATGGTTAGGGCCCCAGGCGAACCCGTGCTCTTTCATCTTTGCTTCATGCGTGAAAACACCTGCGCTTGAGAGAAACCGTATCAAATCCTTCCAAAGGTTATTAAACATCAGTAAGCGAGTCTCTGTGTTTTGAATAGCCACTGGAATTTCGGTTGAATTGGAACTGGTATATAAAATTTAGGCCAAAGGTCCAGCGCTAGGACCTAAGAGGTCATCCAGCGCCAATTATAATGTTGAAACAATTGTCAGGAGAGGGTGGAAAGTAAGAAGGAAGCAAGAGAATATGAATGGAGGTACAGTAAAAGGAAAGGAATGAAAGGGACGCTGCAAAGAACATTAAGTAACGCCTACAGTGCACCGTGAGGAGCACTGATGGCACTAACCCCCTAAGAAGAATAACATTATTCTATGCAAATCATATACAAGTTAAATATATTTTTAAAATGTTCATTTTCCCGAAATGCTGCAGGTCACTAGATTTTTAGGATGGTTTCATGGCAACCTGTTAATAGGGATACTATTTGCTTCAAAATTAAATTTCAAATGTTGTCGCAAAATGCATTAAGGTAAATTATACACAAATGCATAACTTAGTCAAAATCTGGTCAAAGGAAAATGTTGATAGGTTGACTCAGCAGTCATGTTCTTTCCAAACTTATTATGAAAATTTTCTCTTTTTCCATTTGTTTGAGTGGTTCTGCTCTTAAGGTTTTCTGCGGTAACCAGGACTGGTGAAAGATAGTTATTCTTGCAAGCAAAAAAAAAACTATTTTTCACATAACTCAAAATGTAAAGGAGGTTTTTGAGCGCTAATAAATTATTATTATTATTATTATTATTATGCAGAAGATGAACCCTACTCATATGGAACAAGCTCAAAGGGGCCACTGACTTGAAAGTCAAGATTCCAAAGCATATGGGCTTTATTTGAAAGAAGCAACAGGAGGTAACAGGGAGAAAGAGAAGAGGTTTACAAATTATCGATGTGCCTCCAGCCACCATAAACCGGTCCACGATTTTTCAACTGGAACCGCATGGAATTTTCCGCTATGCCTTCTCTGTCGCCCCTGACAAGCCCACGTCAAACGTGCTATATAAATACGCCATGACGTGCCTCTGAAGCGTCCAGGCCCCAAGGGAACGTGTTGCATGGCCCCTAGTGTTGTGTAGGCAGCTGGCCAGCATCTGAGGACACGCCTTAGAGCAGGGGAGAAAATCAGCCTGGATTTATCGCGCACATTTCCTGCACATCAACATTTCCTCCGAGAGACTACTGATTGGTGTCGTCCTGAAATTTTGACTCATTCAATGTTTAGTTTAGTTTCGGGGATGGAATATTCTCTCGTGAATAAGTAAATGACATAATTTTCAGCTGGGCCTGCCTTGTAGTAACCTTTATAAGGAATTGAAGCAGTTGAATGTATATGTGTGTACACACAAATATATATGTATATATATATATATATATATATATATATATATATATATATATATATATATATATATAATATATATATATACACATATACATATATATATATCTATATATATATGTATATATTATATACATACGTACATACATAATTATAATCATACAGACACGTAATTTATATGTCACACATCTTTACCATATATACAGTATATCTATATATATATGTATATATTATATACATATATATATATAATTATAATATACATACAAATGTAATTTATATATAGTACATATATGTATATATTACATACATACGTACATACATAATTATAATCATACAGACATATATATATATATATATATATCTTTACCACAAGGAGATGATATATATATATATGACCGGTTTCAGCTTTATTTCCAAGTCATTTTCATAGGACTGATACATGGTGGTAGAAATTTGCAATATACATGCTAGAGGGACAGAGCAAATGGACATACAGGTTTGAGTATTTGATTTTCAACGGTCTGCATGATCGTTTGTACTGTCCCTCTACTGTAGCATATATATTGTAAATTTCTGACCATGTATCCGTCTTATTTCAAATTGAACTAAGCTGAAACCGGTGGTAAAATTTGCAATCCACTTTCATTTCTAGAGGGAATATGGCAAATGGACAAACTGGTTTGAGATTTGACACACAACCACTCTGCATTTACGTTTGTAAAGTCCTCAAATATGTAGCATATATATTGTAAATTTATATATATATATATATATCTTATATAAAATTGGAATAAGCTGAAACCGGTATATACATATTAATATCCACTATATATATTTATATTTATAAAGTCTGAATATATATAAATAAAGCCGAAACTGGTCATATAGATATACAACCACTATTTATATATATATATATATATATATATATATATATATATATATATATATATATATATATATATATATATATATATATATATATATATATATATATATATATATATATATATATATATATATAAGGCCCATTCGACTGGCACTTACTTCCTAATTTACCTCGTGAAATAACAGCCAAGTTGTGAAAGTACTTTTCTATACCTTTCAAATTTTTGACGGACGTTCTTATCTCTCCTTTCCATCTAATGACTTTTTCTTCTGTTAATTTTTTCCTCTCTCGTTCCCTTGTGGGTCTTGCGCTCTTTCAAACCTTTATATAAGACCTTTTGGCCTTCCTTATTATCCATATATATTACCACTCTATGACCACACTTTAATCAGTTTTCCTTTTCTTTCCTCTAATTTCTCTGTTCGTCCTCCGCATTTTCTCACACTTCTTCCTCTAAGTCTTCTTCTTCTTCTTCTTCTTCTTCGTCTCTCGCTCCCATTCATTCCAGTTTCTTTCTCTCTCTCTCTCTCCTTTGTGTGACCGTTTCCTCACCTCTTTCGCACTCACTCTCTCACTTCCCACCCATTTTTCTAGCGATCTCCTCACCCCATTTCCTTCTCAACTCAACCCCACACCCTCACCCACAAACCAACCTACCCACTCTCTCCTCCTCCCCCTCCTCCAGTTGCCTCCTCCTCCTCCTCCAGCAGCATCCTGGCGAATATTTTTGCTTCATCCTTTTCCGAAATGGTTTATGGCATCTTTTAGCGACACAATTAAAAACTCGGCCATGATTTGTGCAAAGAACAAAGGACTCGTTAGGGTGTAGTTTCTCCTCTTCCTCCTCCTCGCTATGAAGGAGGAATTTTTACGAGAGAGAGAGAGAGAGAGAGAGAGAGAGAGAGAGAGAGAGAGAGAGAGAGAGAGAGAGAATGAAATTCTTTTCACCCAAAATGTGGGAAGTTTGACTCGGGTAATTTGGCAGGTTTAGTGTGTACAGGCATCATTATCACGAACGCAAATCATAATCACTACAACCCTATTAAATGAAATAGAAGGGCTGCCGTTCTCCAACCCAGGGCCAGCCTCTCTAACCACTGGTTCCTATGTAAACATGTTGAATGAAGGTCAATGGCAAAAAATATAAAGGGAAAATAATTACCTACCATACAAGTATCTGCCTACCTATCAAGTTTCATTAGAACCTGAGAAAATTAGAATTTGTCTTTCAAATAGACCTTTGACCTTTAAAAATGGGACGAAAAAAGTCACTGTCCACAATGTCACCTTCCTACCAAATTTCGTCTAGATCAAAGTAAAACACAATGTTGACATTTAAGCTCACCTGTTTCTTAGCAAAACTAAAATAATTGAAAGAATTTTGGATGGCATCAACTACCCCCATAGTAACTACCTATCAAATCTGAGGAAAATGAAACATTGACCTTCAGAATAATCTGCCAAAGTGGACCCCCCCAAAAAAAAAAAAAAAAAATACCTCTGACAGTGTCAAGTTCCGAAGCCCAGAAATCTCTCACAGTTTCTCAGAGGTAGAGGAAAAAAAAACGATATTTTGAGATCTAAATTCTCCTGTGATCTGAAAACAGGTCAACGCCGTGGTATCTGGGGATAATGGCATACAATCCCCCAGGTACGTACATAACTAGTTTCCTCAAAATAATAATACAAAAAGGAATAATAATAATAATAATAATGATGGCAACAGAGCAAAATAAAACAAAACTTTGTAGTCGAATGGCAGTAAAAAATTAATCTTCACAGATGTTAATTCAGTAGATGTCTACTTTGACAATATTATTTAGTACACTGAGAGTCCATGTTCCTAGGTAACTGTTGTCGTCACAACTTTGAGACAAATATAAATATAAATTATAAAAATAAATCAAACTAATTTCATTTGACAAGATAGAAATTAAGACCCAGAAATCCCGTATCAATACATAAAAAAAGCGAAGAAAAACAAAATGCTACGTTTTATTTCAAATAGATTCAATGTGAGAGTGGTTTAAGGTAAAATCATAATTCTCTCTCTCTCTCTCTCAGAATATTCATGTAAGGCATCACTGGGTCGTAAAATTATAATGTATACTTATAAGCGAAAGTCTGAGAAGTCATAATATGTCATCGTATACCAACATTAGTATTAAGACGGTATAATTGAATCTTCGCTTAGAGCAAAGAATCTTTCCTTTCAACCCCGACTCTCTCTCTCTCTATCTCTCTCTCTACATCTCAAAAGTTAATGACGCTGAAGTGGTGCAAATAACCTCACAGAAATATCACTCGCCAGAACTGTGTTTAATCCCGTAGTTTTCATTTCTCTAAGCCTATCGATCTCCTCACCCTCGACGTCAAAAGGGTTTTAATTCTACTTCAAAGGGGATCAAGAGACTACGGCTCGTATGGGGAATGTGACGCAAATAGCGGAAGGGGATCGCGAGGATACCGGGGAGGAGGTGGGGACGACGCCCTGGCTCGAGAACGCCCCTCCGAAATAGTCCGGGCTACAGTTGGCGGCTCCCGATGGGGATAATGGGTGAATGGGCGTACGGGTTCAAATCACCCGAGGCCGAGAGCTCTTTAATAGATAGGACAACAAAAATTAATAAAAAAAAAAATTAAAACTGGTTTCGTGAAAGAATGCCCTTCGGGAAGATATGAGGCGATATACATGGTTGACAGACAGCTACTATGCAATTTTCCATTCAGTGTTGATGTATGATTACAGATGTTTTCGTGCTCGCTCGCGCTTGCGCACTCACCACTATATATATATATATTATATATATATATATATATATATATATATATATATATATATATATATATATATATATATATATATATATTGTATGTGTATGTGAAAAGGGGTTAAGTCTTTTGCTTTTAGGCTGTCACTACAACAAATAATTACTACGATGGCAAGTTAAGTTTTCTTAGTTTCAAGACAGTACCTATATAGATATATGTATGTATGTATGCATATATATATATATATATATATATATATATATATATATATATATATATATATATATATATATATATATATATATCTTGTCGAAAACTAAAAAGGCAGAGATAGAATTTCAAGTGCCTTCCTTATATATATACAGTATATATATCTTGTCGAAAACTAAAAAAGACAGAGATGGAATTTCAAGTGCCTTCCTTCCAGTAATGATACAACTCGTAAAACTATTGTGTTGAAATGGTCCTACAAAGTCTATAATTGATGTAAGTTTAAATAACATATCAGATTGTGCGAGAACTTGAAATCACTATCGTTGCAATCCCTTTCTACGGATAATATTCAAAATACGCAGGAAACAACTGAAAATAGTAGTGCGGAAGTGGAAAGACTTGCGATCGTTACCTGTGCTGTCACATACTATTAGTCGGTGGCAGGAAAAAGTGAATAATGATACCGAAAAGTAAACGACAGAAGTCCCGCACGCAGGTGATATAATGGTGAATGAGAGGTGGAGATGGTTTGACCACGTCCTTCGCACCCTCTGAGGGACCATAGTACAAGATGGCGCCAGCTAGGATCTTCTTGGCACTGAAAGAGCTTACAGACCCAGAATTATTCGGGTGAGAACCATGAGAAGGGAGGCTGGAGGTGAGTGGAAACTCGTGTAAGTGAAAGAACAGGGAAGACACGAGTGGCAGAATTTTACAGAGGTACTTTCCGTCCCAAGGTACTGGAGGTAATGATGGCAATGATGATGGACAAGGAATCTGTGTATACTTATCTAACACAGCTTTGATCAAAAGTAAAAAGGAATGTACAAATGAACTGGAAATCAGCTCCTAAATGTAGATTTGTCAGTGCAAAGCAAGTTACTGAACACTACGAATCATAATGTCAAGGATAATTCGACACTTAAGATATTTACGACAGAAATCAACTTAGTTCGGGATGTTTTACCTATGGGAATTTAGTCATTTCAGAGTTATGGATATTTCTATAAGGCATATACTGAATTAAAGTGTATTAATCTTGTTATCATCAACTCAAACCGACAAATTAAATTCCAGTCTAATGCTTGAATAATCAATAAATATATATAAAGATAATTAGTCACAATGAGACAAATGAACGTCTATAAAAACTGGTAGTTTCTCCAAAAACTTGATTTTGTACGTTGTCAACAGAATACTTAAAATGATAACATGCATTTAATTTCTATTTTGACCCGAATCAAAATTAATACAGTTGGTGACAAAGTTTGGAAGGGCGACGCAAATTTATGCCAATTGAATAAATGAATTACGCAGATCCTGTAAAAAGCGTTATTTTTAAATTTTTTATTTGGGTGCGTTGTCACACTTTTACCCACATATTCGTACAGGTTTTCCTTCATACCATTTTTCCTTTCTCCCGTAACCAGGGAAGTACAATCTGCACTGTCAGCAAAAACTGTCTTTACTGTAAATAAAACCTGTCTTTACTGCCAGTACAACCTCTCTTTATTGTCAGTTAAACCTGTTTTTACTGTCAGTAAAACCTATCTTTGCTGTCAGTAAAACCTGTCTTTACTGTCATTAAAACGTCTTTACTGTCAGTAAAACCTGTCCTTACTGTCACTAAAACCTCTCTACTGTCAGTAAAGCCTGTCTTTACTGTCAGTAATACCCGTCTTTACTGTAAGTAAAGTCTCTCTTTACTGTCAGCAAAACCTGTTTTTACTACCTTATCATAACGTACATAAAGTACAAGGGGAAAACACAACTATTAAACAAAGGCAAACCACTTAAATAAGAAAATTCTAAAGAAAAACCTGTATTGCAAATTTAGTCGTGTTCCTTTCCTGTCAAACTTAGTGTTACGATCCACGTTTCCTGTAACTGAACGTTACTCCCTGGACCCAATGAAGGCGCATGGACTTCGTGAGACCAGGCCCAGACATCCCTTATCCTGGAACTACCTGTCTGCATCGTGAAGACAGATACTTGAGCTAATCACCTGCGGATCCTGGTCGCACAATTATCTATACGAATTATTATTATTATTATTATTATTTATAAAATGAACCCCATTCATATGGAAAAAGCCCACAGGGGCCACTGACTTGAAATTCAAGCTTCCAAAGAATATGGTGCTCATTAGGATGTAAGTTAAATTAAGTATACCTTAATTTAACCAGACCACTGAGCTGATTAACAGCTCTCCTAGGGCTGGCCCGAAGGATTAGATTTATTTTACGTGGCTAAGAACCAACTGGTTACCTAGCAACGGGACCTAAAGCTTATTGTGGAATCCGAACCACATTATAGCGAGAAATGAATTTCTATCACCAGAAATAAATTCCTCTAATTCTTCATTGTCCGGTCGGAGACTCGAACGCGGGGCCAGCAGAGTGCTAGCTGAGAACGGTACCCACCCGTCCAATGAGGAACCCTTAGGATGTAAGAGAAGAGTCTATATTGCTTTAATTTTTTTTTCAAGGAAAAGCTGAAGTCTTATTGAAAAGGGTGAGAAACTGAAAAAATGTGACTAAAACAGACTGAAAAATCAGCCCCGTTAAATGGAACAGCCAACAGGAAACTGGAAAGACACAAACCAGGAAAGAACTCACTGACTGGAAACCAAGTACATTATCTGTTAGTCACCAGTCAACAGAAACCGAGACTACAATGCAAAGACTAGATCTAGAGGAATCCGATTTCTGGTGACAAAAAAAAAAAAAAAAAAATGTGGTTTTGATTTGTCTTTGAATCGATTCCTGTTTAGAAGGTAAAAACAGAGAGAAAACACAAAATACCAAAGCTAAAATATTTCATTTAACACCATACAACATAGCGTTAATTAGCATCGTGGTCTGCAAAACTAACTTAATTTTAACCACTGAGAATAAATAAAAAATGAGTGCACACTAATCAACCAAGCAACCAGTATAGAGACCTACATACATTTGCAGTAATATTAGTCTAGAAAAACATGTCATTTATGCATAGCCTTTAGAGCAGTATTACATTGTCAGTAAAATTATCCACTATTTTACTGCACAAGTATGCAGCAAAACTCGTGAGACTTTTTTTATTTTTGTACTGGACAAGCGTTGTTTTCAAGTTGCCACTTAGTATTAAATCTTATATTTTACTTTGTAAACATGTGCATGTATGAGAAAAAGTTGGTGCTTGTTATGCAGAATCTTATCACTGAAATATATTGGATCGTGAAAAACAAAAATATTTCATGCTATTTTCAGAACGAAAACTAAAAACGTTACTGAAGCATGAATCCTCTGGCTCACCGGACTCCCGGTGTCGTAGATCCGTCAGTTTGGATACTGGATACAGTGAAACTGTGGAAGAGGATGTCGCGATGGAGTGAAAAAGGAAAGTTAAGCAGAGCATAGTCTAATGGTAAAAATTGATGCATTTGGGATATGAATTCAAAGATATTATATCTTTTCGCTTTTGTAGTTTTGTGTATAAAGCAAAAGTTAGGATCATGATTTCGATGCTTGCAATAAATTATTACAAGTCATAGCTCAGTCTATAATCAAGGCTCCATATGTCTAGTCTCCTGAGGGGTTTCTTCAGTTTGAAAAAAAAAAAATAAACGAGGTGGAGAGTAATCTTCGCTATTAGAAATACAATTAATTCTAACTTTTTATTATTCCACTTTTACTTTAGGAATGGGAGACTATAATCAGACTGGACATTATCAGCCACACCTGCTGTGCGCAGATTCTGCAGAATGACAACAACAACGTATTATAAATAATAATAATAATAATAATAATAATAATAATAATAATAATAATAATAATAATAATAATAATAATATGGCTCTGGAGTCTAGGCCTATGCCATTGGCTTTATAACATACTAGGCTATATTTCAGATAGCAACAATATACAGATGTGTCGAATCTTTGTAACTTATAAAGGGTGTCTATAAGACCACAAAGCAGGATTTGTGAAATTCCTCCACAGTCTTGGTGTGGTATATGCCTTCATTATTTTCTTCATAGGTCTATAGGATTAATAAGAATGATATAATCGACAAGCGCGAAGTGCACTTGGCCTACGGGTAAGGCGAGGGGAGGCAAATGACCCATTTAAACAGTTCACGTCTGGTTAGACCACGCCCACAACTACACCTCCGATACGTTCATTTTTATGTTAAATACATTACTATGTTGGCTAAAAAGTCCAATTCATTACGTACTTACGTCTTTTCGTATTTACCATAATTACTGTGTTAATGTTTTTTACTGATCTAGCTGATATTTTGATTGAAAATACTTTAAAACCATGCTTAGTGAACTGTATCGTTTTTTTTTAGCAAAGTTGCAAAATGTTTCGTCGTTGCAACTTGGCGTCATTAGAAATGTGAAGAAGGTAAGAGTTGGCAGTTAGTGACTTTCGAACGAAAATCACTGAAGTCGGGTCATGCGAGTTTTGCTGCATGCTGTACAAGGAATGAAAGACTACTGGTATTGGGAAGAGATAACATGACGCCTCAACAGAACGTGAATGATGCTGGCAATTTCCAGACAAGAGTAGCAAACTATCATTCCGGAGGTATAGGAATTATCTTCTTTCAATAATGTGAACTACAATAATTAGTCTACAATTGTTGTGAAAAGGGAAACTAGGAATTCAAGCAGTCATCAATGATCAAGATGCAAGGAATTGGAATATCAAATTTAGGCCAAAGGGGAGGGTGGAAACTGAGATGAAAGAAAGAAAACATGAAAGGAGGTACAGTACAAGGAATGAAAGGGGTTGCAGTCAGGGGCTCAAGGGACGCTGCTAAGAACCTTTAGTAATGCCTACAGTGCACCGAGTGAGGTGCACTGACGGCACTACGCCCTGCGGGAAGATACAAGGAAACGGATGCCATCCACAGACTAACAATCCAGCCATGGATTGACGTGAAGCATGAATGCCACTATATACTCACCCCTGTAAATATACAACGATATGCGAGCAATACCTAGTTTATCTCGCAGCACGAGACGATTATATATTTTTAACTACAGCGAAAGGAAAGGTTGGAATACCAGGTAAAGCCAAGTACCGTCAAATAGTTTGGATAGTCAAGTATGGGTTCCTTAAGCAAAGCGTATCGTTGTGTGGGAAGTGTGAGGTACAGTAGTACTTTTCATGAGCAAAATAGAGAACGAACAATTATGAATCAAAATAATCAAGACAAGAGAACCAGAGACCGAATATGCGAAACTAAAGATACCTTGGTTCACAGAAAAACTGAAATACTTGACAACTATAACAGAGCGAAAAATAAAAGCCATTAGCTAATAAATGATCTCAAAGTAATGAAAATAACACAATAAAAACAGAGAAATAGCAAAGAACAAAATAAAAAAAAAATGGTCGAACATGCAAGGGTACTTTAGCTTGTGTGTTTCCGTGCAATGAAAAGATTAAAACAAACGAGGTTGCAGTTGAAACTTAAAACTGCGTCCCATAAACTTTTATTTATCCATTTCCCTTTAACTTCCCGCAGTTTGTCATGTTGCCCTGGAACGGTCCTGGAATTTTATCTCGACTAGCAAGACTTGCTGCGCACACATGATCTCTTGCAATACCAGCACTGAAGTCCTAATACTTTAAGGGAACTCATGGTTCCTCGTTGGGAGAGTGGGTTCCGTTCTCAGCTAGCACTCTGCTGGCCGCGAGTTCGAATCTCCGACCGACCAATGAAGAATTAAGAGGAATTTATTTCTGGTGATAGAAATTCATTTCTCGCTATAATGTGGTTCGGATTCCGCAATAAGCTGTAGGTCCCGTTGCTAGGTAACCAATTGGTTCATAGCCACGTAAAATAAAGCTAATCCTTCGGGGCAGCCCTAGGAGAGCTGTTAATCAGCTCAGTGGTCTGGTTAAACTAAGATATACTTAACTTAAGGGAACTCATTTTGGCGTAGAATAGCATAGAATATATAGAGTTTAGGCTATTCAGCACTGAAACGGTCTGGATGGTATGAAGGTGTAACATACGGAAAACCTTGCAGTTGCACTATTAAAAAAATTGTTAGGAGATGGTGGAAAGTACGATGGAAGAAAGAGAATATGAACAGAAGTAGAGTAAAAAGAATGAAAGGGGCTGCAGCTAAGGGCCTAAGGGACACTGTAAAGAACCTTAAGTAATGCCTACAGTGCACTGAATGAGGTGCACTGGCTGTACTACCCCATTACGGGGTAATTTTGGCATAAGCCGAGTGTTTTCGTTGTCTGGGTATAAGACTATATGGGTATACATTTTTTCCTGAGTGTGTATTTTTCTTTACTTCATTATCCATACAGTCAACTGTAATGCATTACAAAATTTAAAAAAACATAAAAAGGAAGGTTCTTAAGAAATAATGGCCAAAATCTGGACAAAATTATATCGCTTCTTCCGGCTACACATCATATATATATATATATATATATATATATATATATATATATATATATATATATATATATATATATATATATATATATATATATAGTTAAAGATGTGTGCTAGAGCCTTCTTCATGAAAATGCCCTTGGAAGGATAACACAGATTCTGAGACAGAAAACACAAGCAGTATACTGTGTGTATATATATGTGTGTATATATATATATATATATATATATATATATATATATATATATATATATATATATATATATATATACACACACACACACACACACACACACACACACACACACAGTCCAACCTCTTAAATCCGGAACCTTGGGGCCAGGGTGCATATTCCCCAACTGTATTATGGTTCAGGACCTTCCCTGAAAAAAAAGCGGGACGCCATATCTTAAAAACTAACCATAGAATCTTCTTGAAAATAATCTCAATATTTTTACCACGCCCAAAATACACAAGAACTTATATTCTTGAACTATCCTAACCTAATCTAAAGGCATGAAAAAAAAAAAAAAAAAAACCGAGGCGCCCACTCGTCTGGCTGAACCATATTACAGTTGGGGAATATGTGGCCAGGCCACTGCCGGACCACAGAAAATCCTGGAATATAGAATACACTCGTAAAAATTGAGGCCCCTACGTAAATACTGTCTTGCAAGCTAATTCCACATACAAACAGCCTAGCTGCCGACTTAGCCTACAACTTAGCTACGTTCTGACACCACTTTTTATCATTTTATTACTCAAATATTTTCACTTTATCATTTTATATCTTCATACTGTATAATTTTCTTTAAAACAGTGTACTTTATTTAACACATTTAACCTACATTCCCGAGTTAGCCTAACAGTAAGTCAAGTACTTAACTTTTCTTAGAATCTGAAGAATATTATCAGTGACTTTCACCTCCTAAATTTACTATCTTCATAATTATCATGGTAATTCTAAGCCAGCTGTCCGAGGTGAGCTAGCCTATGGCAACTGACGTTTTCCTATGTTATTTTACCTGCTGAAGCAAGCAAAACAACACAGAAAAACGTCAATTGCCATAGTCTAGCTCAACTGGACACTATTCGTTGCTTGTGACGGGCGAAGAAACTTACCAGGTAAACAAAGCTGCCATCTTGGGTTAAGCAACCACTAGGGAGCCATTTGTTCAGCAGGGGGAAGATGGGGTTACGGTACTGCACAGAAGGTACGAGTTGGTAATGTGACGTGGGACTTACGTAGAGACATGGCGATAATAACAGTTATCCAAATAATAACACTTCTACATGAAAAGCACTATACCTCAGTAATGCCAAAACACAGTTGACCTAACTAACTAATAATAAAGAAGAATAGTTTAGGAACCTTACCTTAAAGGGGTACACGTATCCTACGTCCTTCAGGCAATCAGATACAACAGTGGTCCCCGGTACAATGTACTCCTTAATAACGGCAAGCAAAGTTGGGCTGCTCCTGTTGTCAACTGGCACCACGAAAAACTCTTTGGTCTGCCTGCAGACACTGCCAAAAACCCACTGGCCTCCAGCAACCCTGCCTACATTATACTTTCGCTTGCCAAACTTTGCTTTGTCAATCTCGACAGTTGTACCGGTAATCCTTATGGCTCAAGTAGCAGTTCACACAGGTATGTGGCAAATTCTCCTTAGTAACCAGCTCGGAGGAGAGAGAGGTTCCAGGGTTGCAGTCAGCCATCGTGCTACGTTGATGAGTGAGTGAACTGTGGGAGGCTGGTCTGCCAGTGAACCATGCAGAACAGGGTAGGAAGGATGGAGTGGAGGAGTTAAAAATGTATTTCTGCTTTCAGTGTACGGAGTGGAGGAATGGCGCTACGTGCCTTATCCGCTTTTTAAAATAATCTTGCAAGCTCGTATGTTCTGGCAAGAGGTAATGTTTCGCTAGCGCACGCCAGCCACAAGGCTTACAAAAAATGTAAAAAAAAAAAGGTTTCTGTTAACGTCACTGAGAGAAAGCGGTAGCGAAATGTTCTGTAAGACCCTTCTCCTCCTACCCCATATATATGCTTCAGTTGTCTACCGACAAATGTAAAGTAATTTTGTAAGTTATTTAAGGTAAAATCACGTTGCGGGGAGATGTCAATGTATTTGTGAACAGAAAAGTAATAGAAGAAGGTTACAGGCACAAGCTACAACGAATAGTAAACGGTCATAAAACAGTTGAGAAAAAGGAATACATGTAACTGACTACATGTATCCCCAAATTCTACTCTCTCAGTTGGAGGCATCAGGTGAACCGACAGCTCCCCTGTAAGTCCGCGCATGCAGTACTAGTAATGCATGAAAAGTGCCTTTGGAACAGCTCCCGCTGTCCATTTATTCGTCCTTTTTTTATGCTTGTTTTTCGTGTTCCAAATGACACATGTAACAGGAAATACAACAATAAGGTGCCCAAACCTTTTCCCAAGTTATTTACCCCACCCAAAACCCCGAATTCCCAACGGGTTCCCTTTACCGTTAGCTATTCTCGAAAGTTTTACCCCACCCAAAACCCTGATTCCCAACAGGTCCCCTTTACCGTTGGCTACAGTTCTAAGGTAAATTACAGCTTAATTACATTTGGCCGCCAAAATATTACTTTAAATTCTTGTTCAGCAGATAAAGATCTATAGAAAAACGTCAACTGCCATAGTCTAGCTCACCGCGAACAGCCGGCTTAGATCTACCATTATCGCTATTAGTTTCCTCGTCATTTATTTTGATTGTAGGGGGTAATGACATGACAAAAATAAAGAATGAATTTCGGTGATCACTGTGTATTTGACACTTCACCATCAAAAAGTAAACAAAGCACACCGCCACCTCTTGAGGAAAATGAACACTAAACATTCGCTAATGAGAGGGAGAAGACTAAAAACATTTCCAAGCATAGATAAAGATTTATGCTTGTGCTTCTTACCTCTAGCATTATCTGATCTCAAGGGTGGCATATCGAATGGGTAAATATGCAGCCATATAAAAGACATGATCAAAACCGTATCACCTATAAGTCTTTCAAGCACTCGTAGAGTAAGGAATTCGTGCGTTGCCAAATGTCTCATTGTTTGGATCAAAAGTTTTGACTTGGTAGAGCCTTCTCAAGTGGAGTCTTTAAAAAATAAATTTATTCATTTAAAGTTAAAATATCAAAAACATATTTGACTTCATACATTTTCATTACTAACAATTATTTTCATAAAAACAAAAGATATATGCCATAATTTTTGCTGTCAGGAAGTTGTAAACAATATATGGTGCCTTCATCATGGCCGATCAACAAACTAATGGCAGGTGATTCAAAATGGTGTCAAACCACAGGAGTTCCCGGATCACAGAATGCCCTTTTTAAGAGGTTCAACTGTGTGTGTGTGTGTGTATATATACATATAGGCTATATATGTATATATATGTATATATAATTATATATATATATATATGTATGTATATATATAAAAAGTTCAGGAAAAATGTTGAATGATGTATTTACACACAAATGAAACAACCTAAATGAAACAATTAAAATCCATATAGATTGATACCTCAGTCATCCTCTAACATCTGCTTCAGAAAAGTAACTGAACCCATGAAAATAAAATTCTGGAGATCTAACATCAAGTTCCTGAAAACTTGACTGGTCCAGGAAAAATTATTGAAGCTTTGCAACAAGTTTATGGAGATTCTTCTCCATCTAAATCAGTTGTTTATGATTGGATAAAGCATTTACTGGTCGTCAAAGACAACACTATTTGTGGCTTTGAGAATCTAGTGGATGAAGATCGTCGGATTACTATCGATATGATAGCTAATGAAACTGGGATCTCCCATGGTTCCGGTTTTCAATTTTAAATGAAAATCTTGGTTTGAGTAAACTTTCAGCACGTTGGGTTCCAAAAGCGTTGCTCATCAAAGAGCTGAACTTTCTCTCAGTTTTAACACCTGAATCAAATGAATCACACCGGACTGTTACTGGAGATGAAACTTGTCCATCAATATGACCCAGAAAGTAAAATTCAATCAAAGTTTCTACCAAGAGGTTCAGGCACCACTGAAATTCAAAGTGGCGAGATCTGAGAGGTTATGGCAACAGTGTTTTGGGACTCAAAGGAGTGATTTTGATTGATTTCTGAAGGACAAAAACAATCACAACTACTACAAAGGTGTTTTGCAAAAACTGAAGACTGCATTGGCTAAAAACGTCGAGGAAAGTTGCACATTTTGTTCCATCATGATAACGCTCCAGCATTAAATCAAAGAGAAGTCCTATATTTAGGTGGGAAACTCTTCCACATCCTCTTTATAGTCCTGATCTTGCTCCTTCAGATTTTTTCCTGTTCCCAAAACTCAAGGAACACTTAAGAGGAGTCCGGTTTGAATCTTTGGACGCTGCTAAACATGCAGTTTCAACATGGTTTAATAGAAAGGCCCCAAATTTCTACAAAGAAGGGTTGCAGAGGTGGAAATAGCGCCTTGAAAAGTATAGAGTTAGATGGTAGATATGTAGAAAAATGATGTTTGAATTTCCTTAAATAAAGAGTATATTGAATTTTTCCTGGAACTTTTTGACTTACCCTATGTATATACATGTATCACACCTAAATGATAAAAGATGCCACATCAACACGCAGCTGGAAACTAGAATTTTGGAAATGTGCGAAAACGGGTCCAATCGGCTGGCTTAGTCCAAACATTTACGGGCGTAAAATGAACACTATTTCGACAGGGAGGTATAAAGTGCCATAGGTTTAAACAATTATCTTTTCTCTCTCTCTCTCTCTCTCTCTCTCTCTCTCTCTCACACCTATTCACACCTATTAGTAACGGTCCGCTTGTGTCATTATTGTTTCTACCCAGGCTTTTAGTGAGAGAGAATATTTGTGAGTAATTTGTTGCTGCAATCATTTTTCATATTCTTGAAGATGAATGATTAAATCAAAAGATATAATTCACTTTTCAGTATGTCATACACAAATTATATGTATGTATATATATATATATATATATATATATATATATATATATATATATACTGTATATATATATATATAGATATATATATACTATCTATATATATTTATAATATATATATATATTATATATTTGTATAATATAAAGTATAGACATAAACAATTATCTTTTCAATTTTTAGGACTTTTGGGTTGGCTTACTACCCAAGTATAATTTTCGATAATATTTTTATATTTGAGAATACAAAAGTCATCAGCTTATGTGTATGGTATAAATTATATATACTATATATATATTATATATATATATATATATATATATATACCAGCATATATAGTATATATATATCTTCTTCTTCTTCTTCTTTTAATGTGCCTTCTTTTTCCATTTGTATGGGGTAAGTGTCTGCCTTCTTTTTAGATGACTTTGATTTGGCTTTGTTTTGTAGTCTCGATCGGCTGCCCTGCCTGTCATCGCTAGACCATGGTAGCGTATTTGTACATGTATTGTATAGTATATTTCCCCAGCAGCGATATATATATATATATATATAGATATATATATGTCTATTATGATTTTAGATGTTGGATATTTGTTTGTGTGTATATATCTGTAACACTATATTTGCTATATATATATATATATATATATATATATATATATATATATATATATATATATATATATATATATATATATATATATATATATATATATATATATATATATATATATATATATATATATATATATATATATATATATATATATATATATATATATATATATATATATATATATATATATATATATATATATATATATATATATATATACTGTATGAGTGTGTGTAGCCTATATTTGGTTGCCTTTCTTGATAATGCATTATTAATTCAAAAAATTATTTCTATTTTTAACTATTTTACTGTAATTATGATATATTAATTTATTGACAACATAATCCATAAGTTTTCCCCAATGCTTTTCTTGTGTTTTGTGTGCAAGGTTGACCATAATTTTTATTGCAAACGTGCGTTTCTTATAACCTATTCCTGAGAATTATGGAGAACCTGGAGAATCTCAAGTATAAGAAACAAAAAAGGAGTCTACTGACCCAACAGAAATGGTAAAAAAAAAAAATAATAACAAATCACAATACAAGCAGTCAGAATAATGGGATAGGCTATATCTTATTTTGACCTTCATTAACCTAACCAAAGCTAAGGTGCCAGGTCCTAGGATCCCACCTAACTAGGGGACTTTGTTCCCTTGGACCCCAAGCTAAGCTGGTCTTGAGTGTTATACAGATAATGGTTTCTACTTGGCTAGGGAACGGAATCTACTTCAACAATTGCTTCTAAACTAAATTTCTTGATACTGGCTTCATGTATCCACTTTATAAAAAAGAAAAAAGAAATGATTGATTGACTGACTGATTATGAAATTTAGGTCTTGAAGACCAAGCGCCGGAACCCATCAGGATTATTCAGCGCTGTAATGAAGGTGAAATATATAAATTAATGATATGATTGCTAATGAAAGATGAATGATGACATACTAGTAAAATTCATTGTTAAAATATGAACGTAAAAAAAGAAGAATGATATTAGATAGAACCAAGAAAAAATAAGTATATATTAAACTTTTATATTCAAAACATGTACTTAGTATAATAAGAATAAATATGACTAAAATCTTCATTAAATAAACTGAAACCATATCTCATTAAAATAACCAGATTCTTTCAGATAACCCATAAGGTTATCTACCTCAATGTCGTCATTTAAAATTTCTAAAATAGCCTTCCCAGTTAGTAAGTATTTTGCCCTAAGGCGATTAAATTTAGGACAGTGCACCAGCATGTGCTCAACAGATAGCTGACCACCACAGTGAGCAGGTGATACTGTTCGACGTGGGGTTCACAGAGCAAGTTGGGTCAGGGAGGAATCTCTCTCAGTGTCTCAGAAAGAAGAAATAGCCATTTGGGAGCCACCAGAATCATCCTGAGATTCTGTGTTATCATCACTTGGCTGATCACCCTGCAAATCAGACAAAACAGAGGAGAGGCATAGACTTCGAAGTTGTCCCACGGATGTTGGAACTTGCCCTCCGCAGCGGCCTATGGGTCCAGCACAACTGAACAGAAGACCTGAAGTTTTCTGTTGTGCTGCGTGGCGAACAGATCAATGACTGGACGCCCCCACAGGTCAAACAACCCTTCTGCGATGTCTGGGTGAAGGGACCAATCTGTCCCAATCACCTGATTCTGGCAGCTGAGCTTGTCTGCCACTACTTTCCTCTTGCCTGGAATGTACCTGGCTGACAGCTCTACCGAGTGAGCCAGAGCCCATTGTGCACCTGCATTGTCAACTGGTGAAACGGGAGAGGCACTAGGCCCCCCTGCTTGTTGACGTATGCCACTACCGTGGTGTTGTTGCTCATAAACACCACGAAGTGTCCTATCAGTCGATCCTGGAACTCTTGGGGAGCCAAGAAAGCTGCCTTGAGCTCCAGGATGTTGATGTGAAGGTACTTGTCATCTCAGTGCCATACCTCCTAAGTCAGCAACTCCTCTAGGTGTGCACCCCATCCCTCGGTTGATGTGTCTGGGAACAGAAGCATGTCTGGAGGGGGAGTATGCAGAAACAGAAGCATGTCTGGAGGGGGAGTATGTAGACGTCCTCCTATTAAGAGGTTCCTGTCATCCACCCACCAGTCTAAGTCCTCTCTCTCACCTCCTCGGAAAGAGGGATGGGAAAGGACTTGGGGGTCTCAAGACTGGGACCAGAACTCCTTCAGTCTCCACTGCAGGGACCGAGGGTGTAAACGCCCATGAAGGACTAGCTTCTCCAATGATGACAGGTGACCGATGATGACTTGCCATTGCTGAGCCGGCTGCTCCTGTCAAGACAGAAACAGCTGTGCCGCCTTCCTGAACCTGCGGGGAAGACTTGCTGCTACCGTATCTATCAGCATGCCCAGGTACTTTATCATCTGCTTGGGGATGAGATCCAACTTCTCGAGATTTACTACAATCCCATGATTGCGGCAAAACTCAAGGAACCAATCCCTGTCATGTAGCAACTGTGAACAGAAGCTTGCCAGGACTAGCCAGTTGTCGAGATACCTCAACAGATGTATCCCATGCTAATGGGCTCAAGCTGACACCAGGGTGAACACTCGTGAGCACCTGGGGAGCAGCTGAGAGCCCGAAACAGAGTGCCCTGAATTGGAAGACCATCTCCCAGAGGATAAAGCGAATGCACTTGCAAGAGGACGGATGGATGGGTACTTGAAAATATGCATCCTTCAAGTCCAACATAAGCATGAAGTCATTCTCCCTGATGGAGGTGAGCATGGAGTGCACCGTCTCCATCATGAACCAAGTCTGGAGAATGAAATAGTTCAGGTGAGAGAGGTCTATGACCAGCCTCGAACCCCCAAGGCTTTTTCCATGAGAAAGACCTGGCTGTAAAAGCTGGGGACCAATCCAACACAACGTCTACAGCACCCTTGCTCAGCATGGCTTACACTTCTTGCATTAGTGCGAGATTCTTCGATGATCCAGGAACATAGGTATGGAGATGGACTGGAGAGACGGTGAGGGGTGGCCGAGATTTGAAGGGGCATACATATCCCTCCCGAAGGACATCCCCTACCCAGGTCTCGGCTCCGTATCGCTGCCACGTTGCCCAATGGCTCGACAGGCAACCCACCACCTTTGGCAGCAGCTAGAGGTGAATGCTGCCCCTAGTGTTTCCCCTTCTTCTTCCTCTTGCTCCCTTTACCAGAATGGAAAGAGGGCTGAAAGGGACAACTGCCCACCCTTTCCGGAGGAAGAAGAAGGCTGGGTATTCCCGTGGGATCCTTTCAAAGTCTGGAACTTCTTAGGGGCCGGGGAAGTGCTAGCCTGGCCCAAAGGCCGGGCCACAGCAGAGCACAAAGACCTGGAGGTCTTAGCCACTGCCTCGTGGACAAGATGGTCGCTGTCATCGGCCCAGCGTTTGTCCACCACAGCATCTACCAGCTCCCTAGGGAAGAAAGGCAGAACCCAGCAGCGATCCGTTCCGTAGAGTTATTACCGACTCGAGTCCCACAGACCTGGCGAAGCAAGAAAGAACAGCGCCTCTTCGCTTGAGAACCAGGTTGGCCCAAGGGGCTGCTGTCTGGTGGGTAAGGTAGGAGATGGCTCTACCTCCAGACTGGCATAGTCTCCTGGAAGCGGAGTCCTCTCCAAGCATGATAGCACCCGAGGAGGCAGCCACTTTGGATATTGTGAACGACCATAGATCCAGCCAGGAGACTGCCTGGAGAGCTGCCATAGCAGTGACTTCCAGGGTTGCTGCCTCTTGTTGCGAAAGGGAGATTCCTCCTACAGTAAGCTGCTGCAACGAGAGACCTGGTCCTAGACGCACCAGATCCGGGTCAACCTGTTTAGGCGGCAATGCCCTTTCCGAGGGCATGTAAAATCGCTTCTGTTGAGGCAGAGGAAGGGGAAGCAACTTGTCCGAGTGGTTCGAACGAAGCAGATTATCTTGCCCAGAAACAAGATTATTCACCTGATCAAGAACCCCCTCGGCAAAGTGTGGACCATGGCAGCCCCACTGAAACCTTGGGTTCCTTTTCGGACCCCAGAAGGATTCGAAGCATGAAGGATGATCCACAGACGAGCCATGGTCCTTTCCCCAAGGTCGCTGTGCTGACGAATCAGCGCAATGACTTCTGCGAAAGTCCTCTATATCTTGGGGGCATCGCCATCCTGGGGGAGAGAACCCTCAGTTCCTTCCAGGGTTCAGTCCTCCCAATCTACTCTCCCAGCAGGAGGGAGAACCTCAGCAGACCCCTCGGATCCATCCTGCACTATGTGGGCGTACGATCTGGTTGATCCGAGGACCGAGGAGAACCCCTGGAGGTTGAGGGGGCAGGCGAGGAGAACTGGGCACCCCCACTGGTCCTGCTGGCGGAACCAGCAGGAGAAGTGGGCCGAGAGCGGTCACCAACCTGCAGTGATGATGGCAACTTGGGTCCATAAGAACGTTTTCGCCTCGGTGAAGCGTTGACCCGAGGAGAGCGCAGCGGTTCACGTGAGCCGAGCTGAGCACTCGACTCAACCGAGCCAGGCTGGCCACATGAACGTAACTGGAAACTGGATGGAGTCGAGCACGTGGCTGGCTGGCGAGAACTTGGCTGTCCTCTTGATGAGCCCCAGTCTTCTTTGTAGCTGGGACCTCGCGAGAAGACTGTACGGGGACCTCCTCTCAGTCTCGCCAGGTGTTCAGACTTGAGAGGCCAAAGCATCTACCCGGGAACCTTGCTTGGCAATCGAGGAAGTGCTAGCAGGAAGAGCCGAGACACCTGCATGTCCGGGCTCTTTCTCTTGTCCTGTGACCTAATCAGTACAGAGAGAGGTCTCTATGGTACCGGTTTGGGGTACCCGAGTCTCCTTAGAGACCCGGGTATTCAGTGTGGCTCGCAAACGAGCATCCGACACAGTGCCAGCCTTCAAAGCGGACTTCTTAGGCACAGCAACGGGTGTGCAAACCAAGGTCGGCAAGCCCACAGCTCCCGAAACAACAGACCGAGGGGGCAATGATTCGGTTCCCTGGCCCGAGGGCCAAGAAGAGCCGACGAGAGATCCCACTGCCTCCCCTGTGGAGGGACTTCTTCGTCATCTTCTTCAGGATGGCAATCAAGTCCCCCATCCAGGAGGGAGCAGCAGAAGACACAGGAGCAGCCAGGGAGGCCTGGGTAGCAGGAGTGACCCAGGCAGCGGAGACGCAACTTGAGAGCCGGAGGCGATTGGGGCAGCCAGTGCAGCCTGGGAGCCAGGTAAACCAGGAGCAGGGACAGGAGCCCTGGGCATGGGCAGGGCAGGTGGAGGAGCCAGGCCGGGCTGAGAGCCAGGTAAACCAGGAGCCAGGCAGGGAACCTGCGGAAGTCAGTAACAGAAGAGACAACGGGAACAGGGGCCGTAAGATAAGGCACAGTTGATGTCACCATCCTGGAGGGTCCTGGCTGGGCTAGCGGGACCAGAAAGCCAGGTGGCTGCAGCACAGCTTGATGGGAAGCAGGCGCAGTTGTCGCCTGGGTACCCAGGTGAGAGGCGACAGTCACCGGCATCTTGGCAAAGGCAGTCATGGTGACAGTGCAAATTGTAGCTGTAACCATGGCATGGTTCACCACCGGAGCGCCAGACAGGTGATAAAGAAGACCCTCCAGAGATGGACCCCAGGCAGACCCAGGTGGAGCCAGGTAGAAGTGAGGTCTGGAGCCTGTCCTCCCCAAGAGAAGTCTCTACTGCCATACCTGAAGACAAGGTCGGGTCAATAAAGGGAGACTCCACTTGCTCCAGGGGAAAAATTTCCCACCCCTAAAGCGAGGAGAGGCCCCAAGAAGAGGATGTCCTGATCGTCCGCTCCCCCACAGACTTCAACACCCAACGAAATGAGTAAAGAAGACAAAGGGGAGTCCTCACCCGAAGGAGAGGCAGCCAGGAGGGGATGCTTGTTGGGAGAGAGAAACAATCCCGAATGGTTAGCCACCAGGGGAGTCATTGGGGGCGTGTAACCCTCAGATGACGCTTTGGCTGGCTTCCTCCAGTACTGCCTACTCCCCTAAAACTTCACCCATTGCTCAGCCAACCAGAAGCAACACTCAGCACAAGGTGAAGTACGAGAACACACATGCCCCCTGCAAGAAGAGCAAGGGGCGTGCAGGTCCATATCATACTACAGCAAAAGCTTCTTATCGCCAACCCCACGACACACACACTCTGGGAGAAGGCGGGCTTAAGGGACTTACCAAGAGCTTTCATGATTACAAAAGATACACAAACAAGAAAAAGATCCTACTGGGCAAAAAGTAGCTAGGCAAATGGAAGTCTGGACAGAGAGCAAAGATAAAACGTCTACATAATACAATGGCCGAAAACAAATTGGAATGTTTACATCCGTGCAGGTGGCACTCCCGCCTCCCAGATGGTAGCTAAGTGCCTAATCACCTTGTTTGAAAGTTCAATGGCTTTTTCCAGCTTCGCTGAAAGTAATTCCTAACGTAAAGGACCAATGGTTTGTGTATCGTGTCGGAACAACTATATTTTAATGATTCTCATTTCTGAAGTACCTACATACATTTACCATAACTGAAAACCTAAGGTATATGCATGAAAATTCAATATCAATAACATTTTAAAATTGACATTTTTATAATAAACTAAATAATTACTTGGCTATTAGTCTCTACTTTATGCGGCAGCTCAAAATTTAGAAAATCGCATTAGTGCTCTTTTGTTTTGGGTGTAGGTACTTGCCCCGCCAACTTTCGGGGAAGAATAGGTACAACACAGCTGAAGAGATCAATTCGTTTATGCCCTCTGTCCATTGAGTGGGGAGGAGGGAGGGCTCCCATTATGCAATCATTTGGTAAGTAAATATAAAACTTTATTTTACCATAAAAATTTCATTTTTATATAAGTAACTTACCAAATAATTACATAGATACATCCCACACTGATAGGAGGTGGGATCATGAACATATACTACCTAAAAACTCTCATAGAAGGAGGAGAATTTGAAATAGAAAAGGTAGCTAGCATCATGAAATGCTTGTTGTAACCTTACCTGGCGAAGGAGCTATGGCAGGTAGATTCTGCCTCTAGTCGGAGCTCCTCTTGACCTGTAGTGGTGTGGCGGTAGAGCAGTAGAGCCAAGGGTTGCCTCCACTTTAGTGGTGGCTTTGTAACGTAGGAGTGAATCACAGGTTGCCAACGCTAACAATCTAATAAACATTATATATATATATATATATATATATATATATATATATATATATATATATATATATATATATATATATATATATATATATATATATATATATATATAGAGGAAACAGTCCCTGGTTTACGATGTTCCGAGATTAAGACACTTTTCAAATATACCTTATTCACTAGAAATTATTTCCTGGTTTATGACACATGTTCCAGGATTACGACGTGTCATACACCGATCCAAAAGAAGAAATATGGCTCCAAAACGGCAGAATAATAAAAATCTGGAGGCTTTTTTGATGAGAAATTCATTAAAAATGCAGTTTACATCATTTTCCATACACCCAATGCATTAAAAGTAAGGTTTTCTTAGGATTTTTGCTGATTTTTTGGTTTACGACACGGCGTAAAAACAGAACTCCTGTCGTAAACCGGGGACTGCCTGTATAATATATATATATATATATATATATATATATATATATATATATATATATATATATATATATATATATATATATATATATATATATATATATATATATATATATACATATACATATATATATATATATATATATATATATATATATATATATATATATATATATATACATATACATATATATATATACTGTATACATATATATACATATATATGTATATACATATATATATGTATATATATATATATATATATATATACATATATATATATATATATATATATATATATATATATATATATATATATATATATATATATATATATATATATATATATATATATATATATATATATATATATATATATATATATATACTCATATATATATATATATATATATATATATATATATATATATATATATATATATATATATATATATAATATATATATATATACTCATATATATATATATATATATATATATATATATATATATATATATATATATATATATATATATATATATATATATATATATATATATATATATATGTCAGCCCCAGCCCTGGGTGCAGTACAAACAAAATATGACCAGAAAATAACCTGCACCAGTTTGAAAAATGTTACACTGAAAAAATTTTAAAACAATGACTGGTAGGCACTCACATTACAGTGTCACCAGACTTCCCAAGGACAGAAGACAATCCTTATCATGGATAGCGGATAGAGGAAAAAGGGAAGTTCCTCCTATCCTTCGTCCCCCAATACCATGCCCCCTGCTAAAAAAGGGGTTAATGCACTGCATTTTTTGTACACTGTCTCTGTATCTTGGAGATAATACATAGCAAAAACTGACTTGCACCTTCAGTGCGTGGACTGCAAGATCATGGAGAGAGAGAGATTCTGCTTGAATACTGACGAAATGGCAACCGCCCTTATTTTAAGGGCCTTTACTTTGCATAAAGGGAGGGAATTCTCTAGGATCCTTGAATGAGCTTCTAAATTCACCGTCCTCAAAAAGAAGGATAATGCGTTCTTGGATAAAGGACGTCCAGGATTCTTAACAGACAGCAGAGTTTCCGTGACGAACCTCTAATACAATTAGTTCTCTCCAAGTAACACCTCAGTGCCCTAACTGGGCAAAGAACTTTCTCTTGATCCGATGGACCCAGGATTTCGGCCAAGCTCTTGACCATAAAGGAACGTGACCCGGGGTTGGTAAGATCCTCGTTCTTAGCTAAGAACCCTAATATTAGAGAGCACACTGCATGTCCTTGCAAAAATCCTACCCACTTATCCAGGGCATGTAATTCACTGACTCTCTTCGCCGTAGCAAGGGCCATTAAAAATACAGTTTTCCTTGTTAAATCTCTAAAAGAAGAGGAGTCTAGGGGCTCGAAAGGAGGGTCCGAGAGCCATTCAGGGACCACATCCAAATTCCAAGTGAGCATAGATTTCCCTTGTTTTGAAGTGTTAAAAGATTTGATCAAATCGTTAATGTCTTGATTGAAAGACAGGTATAATCCCCTGTGCTTGAAGACAGAATTTAGCATAGCTTTGTAACCTTTTATGGTGGACATAGCCAGTCCCTTGGTAGATTTCAAATACAGGAAAAAATCAGCCATTTGGGTTAGAGTTGCCTTAGAAGAAGAGATATTACTCTCTTGGTACCAGACTCAGAAAACTGCCCACTTGGCTTGGTAGACCACAGCAAAAGATCGGCGCCTACATCCTGCAATTGCTTCTGCAGTCTTCTTGAAAATCCTTTCACTCTGACGAGCGCCTGGACAGTCTGAAGCCTGTCAGAGTGAGAGTGAACAACCCTTGGTGAAAGCGGTGAAAATGAGGTTGGTCGAGCTGATTTCTCTTCTGAGGTAACAGCCTTAGGAAATCTACAAGAAGGGCGAGAAGGTCCGGGAATCATTCCATGTGTGGACAAAAGGAAGTCACCAGGGTCATCGATACATCGACGTGGGTGCTGAAATTCTTCAGGACTTCTCTCACCATGATGAATGGGGGAGAGGTGTGAACATCTAGACCCGATCAATCTCGCAGCATGGCATCTGTCGCCCATGCTCAAGGATCCAGCGCTGGGGAACAAAACAGTGGTAGACGACGGCTCCTTGATGTTGCAAACAGGTCTATCAATGGTGTTCCCCACTGTTTCCACAGGTTGGTGCACACCTGTGGATTCAGTGTCCACTCCGTCAGTCGAATCTGTTTGCTGAGACTTAATACGCCCGCTAGGACGTTCAGTTTTCCTCGAAAGAAGCGGGTTACCCCGCAGGTGTTGTTGTCCTGTGCCCACAGGAGAAGACCCTTGACTGCTTCATAAGCAAAACAGAATATGTCCTCCCTTGATTCCTTTTGTAAGCCAGAGCAGTCATGGTGTCTGAATGGACCACGATCATTTTGTTGGAAGTTGCTGCTGAGAAGAACTGAAGAGCCAGGTGTATTGCTTTTAGTTCCTTCATGTTTATGTGTAAGTTTCTTTCGGCTGGGGACCAAGTCCCGGATACTTCCTTGTTGTTGAGGATTGCCTCCCCAACCCATATCTGATGCATCTAAATATAATGTTAGGTTGGGGCTCAGAGGGAGTAGTGACTTTCCTACCGAGAATCTACCTTCCACCAGCCACCACCGAAGGTCAGCCTTGATTTCGGGAGTGACAGGGAAGATGAATGAATCAGAAGATTCTTTCTGTGCCAATTGGCTCTGAGGAAGAATTGCAGCACTCGGAGTGCAACCTGCCCAGTGGTACAGTTTTTGATGGAAGAAGGTGTTCCCAGAAGGCTCATCCACTCTTTGGCTGAGCAGGACTGGGGAGAGATGAAGTTTCAGACTTTCTTGATGCAGTTCTGGATCTTTTGATCGGATGGAAAAGCCTGAAAATTCAGTGAATCTATCATCATCCCCAAATATTGAATCGATTAAAAGCCCTAAATCCTGGGTGAGTTGAAGTGTCTTATGAAAGTCCTCCCTGCACTGGGATCTCGAGGGGGAAAGTAGTAGCCAGTCGTCTAGATAAAGACAGGCATTTATTCCCATTAGATGGAGCCATTTTGCCAGCAGTGTGAGAACTCATGTGAAAACCTGAGGGGCTGTGGAGAGGCCAAAGCACAGTGCCCAAAAACTGAAAGACCCTGTCCTGGAAAACAAACCTCAGTTCCTTGAGTCCGGGTGTACTGGAACATGGAGGTGTGCATCCTGCATATCGACGGTTACCATCCAGTCTCCCTGATGAATGGCTGACAGGACTGACTTGTTCATTTCCATTTTGAATTTCATAGTCTGAATGAAGGAATTGAGGGCACTGACATCCAGGACAGGTCTCCATCCTCCTGGTGACTTGGGAATGACAAAGAGGAGGTTGTCAAACCCCCTCTGTGTTTATATCTTCGACCATCTCCACAGCTTGTTTCTCGAGAAGGGCTGATACTTCTTGAGAGAAGGCCAAAACCTCTCCGAGCCTATCTAGTAGGCCTTCAAGATGATGAGCAAGGCTGTTGATGGAGGTTTCTCCCTGAACGGGATTGCATATCCCTCTTTTAAAGCTTTTAGAACACAAGGTTCCATACATCTGGCCTCCCACTTGTTCCAAAAATTTAGTAGTCTTGCTTCCTATGGGACACAGAGGACAGAGTCCTTATTTGCAAGTATTGGGTTTGATTGAATGCTTCTTGGAAGGTCACACTGACCGAAAATTAGCCCTAGGTCCTGATTGAAAATGTTCTCTGCCTCCTCAAAAGGGCTCTTGAGCTAAAGGAGAGGCAGTCCTGACAGCAGAAGAAGATGAAGGTGCTCTAGATGGAACTCTAGGTCTCTTAGTTGATTGTGCAAGGAGGTCTTGCAGAGACTTCTTCAGAAGTTTGACTGTCACTTGCTCTGAGGTCGCTTGAGGAATAGACTACTACTTTCCGGGGGCGCAAAAAGAAGGTACGATCTCTGAGAGGGAGTTACTCCTTCAGTGGTGAACGAACACCATAAATCCCTTTTCTTCACGAGGCCTGTTGTGAAAATGGATGCAAGCTCCTGTGCGCCATCTCTCACCACTCTGTCAGAGCATGAAAGCACCCACAACCAGTCTGCAGCGAAGTTCTCCTGTAGAGAAACACGATCTTCTATCTTTTTCCCCAGAGCTTCCATGGTCCAATCAAGGAAGCTCAGGACTTCAAATACCTTAAAGAAGTCCTTAAGGAGATGATCCAATTCTGAAGTTGTAAACAAAGCCCTGGCAGAGGAGAATGCTGAGGGACGAGTGGCATCGATGAGACTAGAGAAGTCCCCTTGGGAGGAGGCAGAAACTCCCAAAGAAGGAGCTTCTCAAGTGAAGTACGACATACTTCTGTCATATCAGGCGAGAGGGAGGCATACAAAACCCTACCTTACCCAAGTCTCTCTTCTCTGCCAACCAGGTATCGGTACGGGCCAGAGCTTTTCTTGAGGAAGAAGAAAGCACCATCTGAAGCAGCTTGGAAGTCCCTGCAGGCTGCCACATTAAGAAGGCTGACCCCGGAGAAGTCAGAATAGCTGGAGAGAAGAAAGTCAGGAAGCAGACTAAAAAATATCTCAACAGAGCTGAGTAATTAGAAGTTGGCTGTCCTTCATCCAAAGGTTCCTCTTCAAAATAGGGGAAGTGAGAGGGTTCCAAAGGGTCCTATGACACCGACGAAGGCTTCTGAAGGAGGCTAAGAATACTATTTAAATGCTATTGAATTGGCGCCAAAGATGGGTGCTCGATCACGACGAAACAGCACCTGTCAAGCTGGGAACTGCCTAATCCACTTGTGGCACAGGGCGCTTGACTACTGATGGGTGTGCCTCAAAAGAAGGATCTACTAAACAACGACGTTCAGATACCAGGCACTCGGAGGCTGGGCGTTCGGACACTGTACCGTCGGACACTGGACACTGATGTAAATGCGACTGGATATTTGGTGCCCATACACTGGAAGATCGGAAGTTGGGCACTTGGACAACTGGCGCCCATGCACTGGACAATCCTGACACTGGGCACTCAAACACAGCTCGCTCATACTCTGGGTGCTTCGACTCAAAACGCTCGGACACTGAACAACCACTCACTGGGTGTTTGGACACTGGGCGCTTCCCTATAGGGCGCTCAAAAACTGGACGCTCTGATGCTGAACGCCCGGGAACTGGGCGCTTATACACTGAAATATCATGCACTGAGTGTCTGAATACTGAACAATCAGACTTGCAGCGCTCGGAGGACACCTTAGGCACAGGCGGAGCCTGACTGGGGAGATCCCAGAAACTACAAGAGGGAGTTGGACTACGAGCTCTCTCCAAGGCTCGTTTACGGACAGGTGAGTCCTCGTCCGTGACGGAAGAATGCCTCTTCAATGGCCGCGACACACTAGAAAAGCGCCTGCTGGGCTTTTTTGCTTCTTGTGAGTCCGAGTTACTGGACAATAAATTATGCACACTTAAACAGATGCCTTTCCAGTGGCTGTCCACCGAGTCCTGGGATCCCCATGCAACCGGCTCAGTTGAGGAAGCGACTACCCATGGCCAAACCCCACCAACCTCCCTTGAACTGCCAGTTCGCTTTCTCCCAGGTGAGCAAGGGGAGTTTATCAGGGACCTTGGTCTAGGAGCATCGGAGGGGCAAGTAGTCACCCCCTCCACTAACATTGCACTCGACACTGACACTATTGAGAATTTGTCCATCACGACTCTGACCGAGTTCCCAATCTGGGAAACGGTACTGACTGAAAGATCAAATTTCTGATCTACACAAGCTTCCAGGCTGGCAATGACATTGGGTTCGGAAGAATGGGAGCCAGGGACCAAAGTAACTGAGAAAGTCAGAAGGCTGGAAATAAGCGAAAAAACAGTCACAGGTGTTAAAGGGGCAGGAAGATCAACAATATCCACTTTGGGAGAATTATCCTGACCAGCAGAATCTCTACCTTCAGCCCTAGCAGTCATTTTCCTAAGTCTGTCTCGTTGGATAATCTCCAAATGAGTATGCAAAGCTTTCCATTTCCCTTTACCCCAATCCTTACATTCATCACAATTAAGGTCAAGCGAGCAAACTTACTCCCTACAAGTACAACAAATGGTATGATTGTCATATTTTGCCGGTGTGAGTCTAGTTTTGCAGCCTTTGCTGCAGTATCTAACACTAAAAAGGCTAGAATCTGACATGGTAAATCAAAATCATGGTCAAAATTAGGAAAGTCACAAATAGAAAAGTTCTGAATATTAGCTAAGCTAACTGAAATTGTAAGAGCCCGTTGCCCCGACGCCACCTCTTCCAAACACACTTGTGTGTTCACCCGCAGCCAGCCGCTCCCACGCACAGTGCTACCCCCGCTCACTTCGCGTAGCTGCAGCACTCTTCAACGCCCCAGCAGATACGTCAATTAATCAGATGTTACCCACGTCTTGGGGAAGAGTATTGTAAGAGCCCGACGCCGTCTCTTCCAAACACGTGTGTGTTCGTGTGTTCGTCAATCGTCATCCATTGGAGTGGACAAGACAAAACAAGAGCATCTCGTTTTCTTTCTCTGACGGAACGTGACTTCAACCATAGAATATTTCCGTCTGTTTCTCCCTAACCATTGTTGTCTTGATGTATGTACAATCACCACTACTTGCATTGCCATGCAAGCATTCTAATCATGTACTCATAATGTTCCACCGAATCTTCTGTATCAAACTGTATGTGTGTTTCTGTTTGTGAAAATGTCAAACGTCTCTCCATTTCACATATATTATGCTACTGCATTGTATTCATTAATCTGTCTCGAATCTCATGCAATTGGCCATATGTAGAATTTCCTGGCCTTTCCATTGATGTATGTTTTAACACTGTACGTTTATAATGTCTATCAATATCGCCATCTGTTTGTCTGCCGACAAACACAGATGTCTGAATCTTTTACCTGTTTTCACCTGTCTGTGTGTAGATGCTACTTTACCTCTCGCACACATCAATAACATCCTCGAAGATTCTGTACATTCATCTCAGTAAGAAACCACCAATAAACCAGTTAACACCCAGCCAGTATGTCACTCAATCTCCAGTCCTTACACTGGTGACCTGAGGTCGATAATAATTGATAATAAATACAGTGAACGAATACACTTTGAATCATACAAATGGACAGAAACGGAGTTGAATACAATCTGATGCCTGTGAAAGAATACATGATATACAAATTGGAGACAGGTAAATAATTATATACATAATAATTCAAATGATTGGATCGGCGTGACCCGTCACGCCAGGTGTGACGAATTGTAGAGGCAAAGAAAATGGGACGTCACCATAGAAAACTCGCTCAGCAGAGACTTTTCAAAACTGGTGTTCTACCAAAAATCCAGAATACTTCACCAAATGGTGACAATTTGGAAACCATCCGGTGAAAAAACAAATCCAATAAGGTGCTCAACAACCAATGTTCAGTCACTGACCAGCAGAAACAAATTGATCTCTTTAGTTGTGTTGTACCTATTCTTCCCCGACAGTGGGCGGGGCAACTACGTACACCCTCTACAAAAGAGCACTACCACGATTTTTAAATTTTGAGCTGCTGCATAAAGTAGAAACTAATAGCTATGCAATTATTTGGTAAGTTACTTATATAAAACTTGAAAATACACCACAAATCTGTATTTTAATGACTCATTTCTGGAGTATCTACATACATTTACCATAACTTCTGCATTTACAAATTATCTTGGTAACTGTACATTTGCAACAGATATCACAAAGAAGAAAACTGATTGTAACTGCAAAGCTAGAAACAAAACCCATAAGTCCACATACATAACACAGAGTATAAAATAATAACATTTTTCTACTTTAACACCACATCTTAATATTGGAGATTTTAGCTTTGCTTGTAAGTCCCCTTATGTGCTTAATATGAAAAGAGCATTAAACTCTACCACAGATTTACTGATACTGAGATACTCACTAGTGATTATTGTTACCTATCCAGACTTTTTCTATATTCATATTTAGACATACATGTGAGTCAGCTTCCCTACCTGACTTTTTAATGGTGTAGTGTGGATAAGGTTGGCTAGGGTATTTTCAATCTCCTTTGTATATGGACAATGCTGAAATCTGATTGGTTCTTTTGTTCTAAGTTTCACATTTTAAGTGGGACTGTGAAATTAAGGCTTTGTCTGCAAAAACAGGTTCAGTTCTCTGTCATGGGTCCTTTAGTGCAGACATTTAACTCTTGTTTCTTTGGATTATTTTTGCTGTACAGTGTTGTAAAATTTTATGGAAAATATTTGTAAACATTTTCAAATGACACCACGCACAAGGTTATAACATACCCTGTAACCTTAGTTATATTAGGTGGGGGTACCTAGGGAGGCAAGGCCCCAGCATACTATGTTAGGTAAGCATAGTGTGATTGGTTTAGGTCACAACCCTATTATCAATTTCATTTTACATTAGCATGGGGGGGGAGGGGTTCAGGGGAAGTGAAGCACCCAGCCAGGTAAACACCAGCATCCTAGGTTTATTACTTGGTGTCCTAGGTTTGGTTAGGTCACAACCCCATCATTTTAATTACAACTACCCTTGGCTAGGTTAGGTGGGGAGTCCAAAGAGGGCAAAGCATTCCTGGCCAGATAGGGACCACTGCCCTAAGTTAAGTTAGGTTAGAATACACCCAAAAACCTTGATTTCCCATTGTGGTACCTTATGATCATAGAATATAGCCAAAGGATGGTCCAGTATCTTGAAAAATACATGCTTAGGCTAGGCCTAGCCTATTTGCTACTGAAAACATAGGTAAACGATATTTTTAACTTTAGAACGCAATTTTAGCTTAAAGTAAAAATTTACCTTTAAAGTATATCCCATCCTTGTATGACTAACCCTTAGGTGAATAAACTAAAAGCAGCCTATAACAATTTCAAAACCTTGATTTTACTAAAATCAAACTATATCAATTCAAAACCTTGATTTTACTAAAATCAAACTATAACGATTCAAAACCTTAGGTCTATTGTACTAAAAGCAAATTATAAGTTAAGTACACCTTAGTTTAAGCATACCACTGAGCTGATTAACAGCTCTCCTAGGGCTGGCCCGAAGGATTGGATTTATTTTACTGGGCTAAGAACCAACTGGTTACCTAGCAATGGGACCTACAGCGTATTCTGGAATCCAAACCACATTATAGCGAGAAATTAATTTCTATCACCCAAAATAAATTCCCCTAATTCTTCACTGGCCGGTCGGAGATTCGAACGCAGGGCCAGCATCGGAGATTCGAACGCAGGGCAAGCATCAGAGATTCGAACACAGGGCCAGCATCGGAGATTCGAAAGCAGGGCCAGCAGAGTGCTAGCTGAGAATGGCAACTACCCGTCTAATGAGGAACTAAGCATATTATAACAATTCAAAACCTTGATTTTGCTTAACTAAAGCAAACTTCAACACAATTCAAAACCTTGATTATACTAAAAGCAGGCTATTGCATAATTCAAAACCCTGATTGTACCAAACGCAAACTACTGTATAACAATTCAGAACCTTGATTGTAGTAAAAGCAAGCTATTGTATAGCAATTCAAAACCTTGATTGCACTAAAAGCAAACTACTGTATAACAATTCAAAACCTTGATTGTACTAAATGCAAACTACTGTATAACAATTCAAAACCTTGACTGTAGTAAAAGCAAGCTATTGTATAACAATTCAAAACCTTGATTGTACTAAAAGCAAACTAGGTAATTCTAAGCCGGCTGTCCGCGGTGAGCTAGACTGTGGCAATTGGCGTTTTTCTATGTTATTTTACTTGCTTTACAAGAATTTAAAGTAATATTTTGTCGCCCGGTTGTAACTAAGCTGTGATTGACCTTTGAAGACTACACGACTTGAATTACCTAACACAGGGTAGGTCTAAGCCGGCATTCCGCGCCAAGCCCGCCCCCCCACCTCCATAGCAAATACGGCAAAATTGTAACCAGTATACACCTCTAGGGTATGTTATGTTGGTATTTTTAGGGTTGTTTACTGGTTACAATTCTGCCGTATTAGCTATGGAGGGGTGGGGGGCTTGCCGCACAATGCTGGCTTAGACCTACCCTGCGTTAGGTAATTTAAGGCGCGTAGTCTTCAAGGTTCAATGACAGCTTAGTTACAGCCGGCCGACAAAATATGACTTTAAATTCTTGTAAAGCAAGTAAAATAACATAGAAAAACGTCAATTACCATAGTCTAGCTCACTGCGGACAGCCAGCTTAGAATTACCGCAAACTACTGTATAACAATTCAAAACCTTGATTGTACTAAAAGCAATCTATTGTATAACAATTCAAAACCTTGATTGCACTTAAAGCAAACTAGGCTACTGCATAACAATTCAAAAGCTTGATTGTACCAAAAGCAAACTGTTGTAAAACAATTCAAGAGCTTGATTGTATAAAAGCAAACTATAACAATTCAAAGCTTTGCCTTCACATTTATCAATCGTCTATGTCCTAATGGCATGGGTAACGCGTTGAGAAAATAATGTTAAAATAGTGAAATAAAAAAGAGTAACAAAAAAAACAGAATATGTTCTCATGGCTTACCTTAATGGCATTTTGCTTGGGCGTGGTGCTAGCCTAGAAGCACTTTGAAGTAAAGTTAGGCCTATGGCACTGAATACGCAAAGATTTGGGCTTAAAAAATGAACGTAACTACACTGACATTTAAAATTAACCCAAAGAATCTGAAGGATTAACATCGGAGCCATATTTGCACTAAGTATACTTAGGCCTATGCTACTAACATCTGGACCGCATCTCTAATGAAGTAAGCAAAAAGAAAATGACAGTCACAGTATATTTTGTAGCTCTTTTAACGTTAATGCCTGCTGATATTCCTATATTACGAGATTTTGGAAGTTCTCTTATACAAAAAGTAAAACAGGAGATAAGTAAACATTTAACACACCGAACACAACCACAAACTAATTGAAAACTGTAAAGTTAAGTGTTGCCAGATGCCCATCTTCTATAGTCCAGTGTTGCCAACTTACTTCTACAGTCCAGTGTTGCCAACTTACCGTGTGTATATATATATATATATATATATATATATATATATATATATATATATATATATATATATATATATATATATTAACTTTATCACTTACACAATTGTGCTGTGCATTAATACAATTACTAACAGGACCTCATTGAGACAGGACTGTATCTAGCGGAGATGTTTATTCAAGAAAAGTTACAAGTTTTCTAGGACTACAGTCCTCATTGTCAAGTATCCGTTTTAATGAGGTCCTGTTATATATATATATATATATATATATATATATATATATATATATATATCTATATATGGAAAATATATATATCTGGAAACGTTCTAGCTCAGAAAAACTTATATATATGGCTTCCTATTTTTAGATGTATGCACAGATATATATATATATATATATATATATATATATATATATATATATATATATATATATATATATATATATATAATATATATTCTAATCCTGCCCACTAACAGTTCTGTATAATGTAGAATATACAATTTTGTTTATCGCACTTTCTGATTTATTTCTGGCTAAGAATCACTTCTAAATCACACAGTGCATAATTACCTCTTCCTCTCTGTGATAGATGCCACAAAAAAAAAAAAAAGCTTGGTTGTGCAATGAAAGACAAAATTTTCATGCAGCGAACAGTAAAATGGATTACATAAAAAACTAATAACACATCCGGAAAAATGGACAGTTTGCCAAAGGAACTGCCTAGTGTTTCATTTTCTCGATCTTTCCGTCATATAAGGGCATCCAAGTGCTTCCTGTAGCCCCGGGAGCATCGAGTTTCCATGCCGCTCAAATAAAAGCGTGCTTAGATCCATGTTACTCCCCTGGTGATGGCCTCGACAGCTGGCCTTTCTCTCATTTGCCCCGTCATAGGAGCCGTCTGGAGGGAAACTCAAGACCCGTACATACAACAGACTCACTTCTGAACGATATCTACAGGGCTTCGTGGTTAGACATATTTGATTAGAGGTTGGGTCCAGTTGTAGAGAACGCACCTTGTAAACAGATTGTTGCCGAGTGATCTTGTTACTCTGTTCATTTCCAAAGAGCGTTTTCGGTTTGAGAAAATTGAGACTTTCTCAGAATGTTGTAAATGAAGTTATTTATTACTGCAGCAAACACTAAAGCCTTCGACACCGATCTCAGTGACGATGTTTACGAGGTAATGCGTTTCAAAAGGAAAATGATGGCGAGATACCTGAGAACCTTCCACAGAAAATAGAACGACTTGACTACCCAGACTTGGACGCGCATGGCACTGCACAACGAATGTCTGTCAACAATAAATGCAAGCGTTCTTTTTTTTAATTCCCATTTATACAACAGCTTAACAGGATACAGAAATTTATTAGAAGTCTGATCAAATTGTTTTCCAACAATGACACTATCCATGCTGCTACTGCAGTACAGTGATCATTCTCTTATTCATTGCTATTATTAGTGTTGTTTTTTTTTATTATGATTGTTGTTCATCTATTCAAATACTTATCACAACTTGCCTAGTCAATTATAAACTCCGATAATCAACACTACAAAAGAGGAAAATTAAGAATATATTTGCATTTTGTTCGTAAGAATATTATGATCACAACAGTAAAATGCCTTAGTTAAAACGCACAGTTGTAGAGACAATGTATTAATAGTTAAAAATTTTTCAGAGTTGTTGGGAATAGTTGTTAAAATGTTTAGTATAAGTATAATGAATAGTTTCCAGAACTATTTGAATCAACGGGTTCCTGGTGCCAGTAATAAAATAATATCTGCCCAGCAAAGTTGTAATTCGTATTTAGTCACCTAACTGCACTACATACAACCTCTGGCAATGCTGAAGCAACCGGGATACCCACAATGGTGACAAAATTGAAAGGTTGCTTAAATCTCTATGAAAATAAATTGAAAGGCTGGGAAAAAGAGAGATAAACTAGGGTATCATCAATGAAGTACCTCTCAAATCCGGCAACTACGTTTTGTGTTTGGTCAATACTTGGATGGGTTAGCATCAACGAGGGCCAAACGCCTTTGACATGTGGAGTCAGTGAATGGGAATGCAACCCCATCCCAGTTACCAATGCTAAGAGACCTGGAACAAACGTTGGTAGTCAGGGGCTGGTAGCAATGGGTACACTGAGATACATGAGGCCATCCGTGAGAGAGAGAGAGAGAGAGAGAGAGAGAGAGATTTAAAACACCTTCAACACAGAGAGATTTGGAATAATTTCAACACACACACACGCACCTACGGGGTTGGGGGGCGGAGATTTAAAACACCTTCAGCACTAAGAGAGATAAGAGAGAGATTTGAAATAATTTCAACACGCACACAAACACACACATACAGAGAGAGAGAGATAGAGATAGATTTAAAACCCCCTCAACACCGAGAGGACAGCACATACATACTTCAGGTTCCCACTGGGTCTTTTATCCTCTGAAATGGACAAGAGATAAAAAAAGGACCAAAAAACAAAACCAAAAACTTTAATTTAGTTGTATCAAGAACGAGGACAAATCTCTCTCTCTCTCTCTCTCTCTCTCTCTCTCTCTCTCTCTCTCTCTCTCGTAAAAAAAAAAATAATTTCATCTTCAGCAGCTGCGTCTGTGGAATATATATCAGCTCCTTTTCATTGACTCATCTTGGGGACAAATAAGTGATTAAGAAGACTGAGATGAAAAATATTCAGCAGAGCTTTGAATCTGAATCGGTTTTAACTGGAAGATTTTGCACCCGAGAAAACAAGCGTGAGGAAAGATGGTCGCAATTCGTCTGATCATAAGGGTATTTATAGCATCCATTTAGAAAAGGTATTTGGGGAAACACTGGTCATTGGATAGTCTGCTTAATAATATAATGATAATAATGAAGGAGAAACAATGTGTGGGTACATACATTTACCCATACATAACTGTGGATTTGTTTCTCCATTTCAAGACTCATGCAATTTTGAGTATTTCATCATCATCATCATCATCACAATAATAATAATAATAATAATAATAATAATAATAATAATAATAATAATAATAATAATAATAATAATGAACAAAAGGAAGTACAGTGAAGTATCTGCTTAAGAACTATTAAAGAAAACGTTAAACTGCACCACAAGAAAGTAGTCTGACACTTCTCGGAGAAAGAAAAACAAAAGCCCAGTTTAATATTCTAGTCGCACCTATCAAGGCTGCGTCCCCGAGCATCCCTCGCAAACGTTTTTTATTTTTCCTCTCAAACGTTTTTTCGCCCTTGCAAACGTTTTACTTTCTTTATCAATCTCTTTTTGTCTAACTTTTAACTGGGAATTGCAGTCACGTTCGCAAAATAAGATAAATTCTGTTTTGACGTTTTTAATCAGGGCTTCCCTGGGAAGACTGCCCTTCGAAACGCCTGCAACGTTTATTTGTTTAATGTTTTTCTTCGCTCTGTTATTCGTGCAGATACAGATTGAGTGTTACTGCAGAGAGGAAATGCAGTAAAATTTATATTACTCTGTTACGCACGTAAAAATATATGAATGTCCGCATTTACATATGTAGGTTTCCATGGGTATATTTTACATGGAAATTATCTCTGCCACAGAGAAGATACACACACACACACACACACACACACACACACACACACACACACATATATATATATATATATATATATATATATATATATATATAAATAATGTGTGTGTGTGTATGTGTGTGTATAAATTCTCTGTAAACAGCATTCAAAAGTATCAAAATAGTAATATATATCTCCTATAAGAGTCAGAGACAGAAGTGAGAAAACCCCTTCCTGTTCTGTATGACCTGTGAGTTTTCCTTGCTTCTACCTTGCCATCAATCATCTTATATACAAAAGGGAAGCACCGTTTTTGTCTGCTTTTTTTTCATTCTTCTGGGGAAAAGTACAAAGACAAAGACGACCCTGATGTAATGTCCTTTGAATATTTTATGGAGGAGAATCGTGGTTTACATCACTGATCGATGTTGAAGAATTTTCTTTTATATCCATGACTCGAGTACAAATATTTTGTTGAATTTCACCACAAGGATTCACAATTTCTTGAAGTAATATCCTTTATATTTCTGTTACCTACTTATGGGTAACGTAAGATGTCTTGAACTTCAACAGCTATTCTTTTTTTTGTAAGAATTGATTGGAATATTATTTTGTACATCTAACGTAAAACAAAAAGCCTTCCGTAAAGATATTCGAATGGCTAACCTAGGTCATATGATGGAAATATCCACATTTAGGCAAGTATTGAATTATCTGAAAGGAATCTACTACGGCACCTGAAGACCTACTTACATGAATAGAATCACCACTTTAATCTACTTATCTATTCACTTATCTAGAAAAAATTGCGTGGCAACTCTGGGAATATAATAGTGATATTTGTACCATGCACTATGAATTAGACTCTGACTTCTTCCTCTTCTGAGAAGTGGCATGTAATGATGTTCTCTTATTGCAATTGGACATCTCGTTTAAATGCTGTAAGAAGGTATATTAATTTAACAACGATGCTTGCTTCAAAAACACTTGAAGTGATGCTCAAGAAAGCAGAAAAAGTGGTTTCATTCGTCTGATTTTCACTGTTTATTTTTCAGAGAAGGAAATCTTGCAGGTTAAGTCAGTTAGAACCTCCGCGAAATATTTTTTTATTTCGGTCTTTATGATGACTTATTTGCCAACAAGAAAGGTCAGGAAAAAAAGGCAATATAAATTCCACAGACGCTGTACATGAAACTGAAATGAACGAAATGACAACAGTTTGTTTTTCAAGTTTAATATGAGATCGTTCTTGAAGACTGCAAATACGGTTTCAGCGGAAACAAGATAAAGACAGTTTTACCAGGTAAGCATGAATAGCTTTTTATGTATGTATCTACGTATGTACACACACATGTATATATATATATATATATATATATATATATATATATATATATATATATGTATATATATAATATATACACATATATATAGTACTTGAAAGTTTCTGTACATGTAAGTGTATATGTACTAAAACACATTACTTCTATTCTGTAATCGGTGTAAAAATAGCACAGATTCAGGATAACCAAATGATGTCATATATCTAGGCTAAACTCTAATTTCCCCTATTAGTGGAGCGGGTAACTACAAAAAAAATAGGGGAAAAGTGCAAATGGTGGCACAAGCATGAAACTTGGCTCAGCTATTTTTTCTTGTCCCTTGGTCTCATTATCAACCTCCGGCCACACAAAATTTTGCCATTTTCCAAGATGCCCGACAGGTTTTCAAAATGGCGTCCAGTGGATATTTGAATATTGGTATTTAATTGATTAATCACATTTAAATCCCTAAGTCACTCCCAGTTTATATTAAAATATTAAAAACAAGCCTTTATATATGTTGATACGTCATTTCTCTGCATAGAAATATCCAAGATGGCTGTCACTATATCAAAAATGTCCGCCAAAATGCCAAAAATTGGTACTTAAGCTCATATATGAGGCTAAAGGTCGGGTAATACATGGATTTTGGGTAACTTCAGCCTGATCAGTTCATTTTTTTGTAGATTAGAAATCAATTGCTCCCCAGTTAATTAATTTTCATCCTCATTTAGAAGAAAAAATGGGTAATAAGCTTAATGTAAAAGTGTAATAGTGTAGTGTCAGTGTACTACCAGGGCAAACTGGTTGACACTATAGCTGTGAAACTCAGCATGGGGTTCAGTGCTAGCTAATGGCAGAGATTTGTTATTAGTTTCCCAAATGCTGTTTAGCTAGCCCCACTTCAGAGTTAAGCAGCTGCACCTGAATTGACAGGATGTGCCAGCGCGGGAGAGCCCAGCCAAGGAAGATGGGGTTTTAGTCTTCTAGATGGTGTACAGATCACACGGGAATTAAACAGCATTGGATGAATGATCGGGCTAGGGGCAGGATTATGACATATCTGAGCCTAGTTGTATCCCATATCTGAAAGTGCATATATATTATATAGGTGGTAAAAGGATAAACCCTCGGCCTATAGAACAAAAGCAATGGCAGGACAATCTTGGAAGTCAACGTCTTTCCTGAAGGGAGATAGTATGACTAACTGGAAGCTTCGTTGCTTGTGCCAAGAGGACACACATGAAAGACTAGTTGATGCATCTGGTGCTGGCTATGTTACCCTTGCTACAAACATTCCTGAATTCTATAAGTTAAATGCAATGCCTATACCATTTCATCCCAAAAGGCTTGACGAAGGTGATGGAATTCTGCAGACCTTTGAAAATAACAAAGCAACATATCATGAATCAAGTATGCTGAAGTTCAAAACAACAAAACTAGAAAGGAAAAGGGAGTCATTGTGTAAGACAAAAGAAGAGGATGATGCCCCATCAGCAAAATTCACACGTAATAGCCAGAAGGCAGATGAAGAAGATGCAAAAGAATCTAAGACTGAGAAAGAATGAATATGCTTTATTTGTGACCAACCAGCACCAATCAAAGATTTACGATTGGCCATGACATTGCCTTTACATGAAAATCTGCAACGATGTGCCACCAACCTACTAGGTGAGAAACTTCTGGCCAAGCTTAGTGCTGGAGAAATTGTTTCTCTGGGATATATGTATCACCCATCTTGTCTGACAGGCGTGTACAACAGGGAAAGGGCCTGGCTAAATTCCCAGAAAATTGGGGATGATTATTTGCAGTGCAGACAAGAGGCATGTGCCCATGCTTTTGCTGAGCTTGAGATGTACACAAGAGACAAGCAGTTGACTACAGATGGGTGCTGCTATTTTACAATGGTAGAACTTTATGATTTGTACAAACAAAGACTGGAACAGCTAAATGATGATGCTTCCTTTGTGCACTGAACACGGTTGAAAGAGCAGATGATTGCCCGCATCCCAGCAAATTCTATGAACCAGTACACAAGAACAAAATTCTATTGTTCAGTCGCAAGATGTCTACTACAGAATCCAAGGGCAAACAGTCACTGCAAGCCATAAAGGATGATTGTAATCTATTCTCACGCCTCTTCATATCATGCCAGAACAGACAGTGTGATTTAAATGAATTTTTTCAACATGAAAATCAAAATTGCCCACATCACTGGCACAGAATGGACAGATGCATCAGGGCACCAAGTCACAACTGCTGCCTCTACTAGAACAGCATGCATCAGACATCCCTGACAAAGAGCCTACCGCTGATGTTATCATAATGGATGGTGCATCTCTTATAAATGCTCTGAGACCAACCAAGGGGTCTACATTTGAGTCTTATGCTAAAGAAGAAGTCCTGTCCAAGATTCAGAAGTACATACAGAAGTACAAGCAAACACACATTGTATTTGATATGTATAGGACAGACAGTATGAAAGCACAAACAAGGCAAAAAAGAGGTACAGGAGTTCGCCGGAGAGTAATTAGCACAGCGAAAACTCCTGGCAATTGGGCCAGCTTCCTCAGGAATGACCACAACAAAACTGAACTATTTGCATATTTGGCAGACACAATCATTTCATCTCAAGCAGATGATACACCATGCATAATTGTCACTAAAGGGGATGCTGCACTTTGTAGCAAAGCTGAACAAGACACTGCTGACCTACAAGACTGCACTCACGAAGAGGCAGATACTAGCGTCCTTTTACATGTTGCATAAGCTGCAAAGCATGAAGGTATCTCAAGTGCAATCATATGTAGTACAGACACTGACATTGTCATCATAGCAGTATCTAGCATAGAAAAAACTGGTTTGGACAAACTATGGATTAAATTTGGTAGAGGAAAAGACATGAGGTGGATACCTATCCATGAAATTGTGGCAGCCATGGGACCAAAAGCCTCAGCCCTTCCCTTTTTCCATGCATTTAGCGGGTGTGACATGGTGTCTGCCTTTCATGGAAAGGGGAAGAAGTCTGCATGGCAAACATGGACTGTGTTTCAGCGTGCCACACCCACATTCACAAAACTAAGTTCAACACCAGCAGCTGTAGAAGATGAAGACCTGCAAATTATTGAATAGTTCGTGGTGCTAATGTACGACAGAAGCAGTTCGTATAAAAATATAAATGAGGCTAGACTTGATCTCTTTGCAAGAAAGCAAAGAGCTTATGATTGCATTCCCCCTACAAGGGCTGCTCTTAGAGAGCATTGCAAGAGAGCTACCTTTCAAGCAGGGCATATCTGGTGCCAGTCTTCAGTATGTCATCCAGTTTTGCCCCGTCCAAGACACTGGGGATGGCAACATATTGATGGCACCTGGTTTCCGTATTGGACAGATTTACCAAGAGTAGCAAAATCTTGCTAAGAACTGAATAAGTGTGGCTGCAAAAAGGAATGCCATGGCAGGTGCAAGTGCTAAAAATCTGGACTTAGCTGCACAGCTCTCTGCACCGCGCTTGCTAAAACTAATTGATATACAAAACATATTGGTTTCTCTCAGGAGATACATACTTTTTATCTTTGGCAGCCATTTTGGAAATATGGCGTTCATATGGTGGCCATATTGGAAAGATGGGTTCACTTTATCTCTTCATGACAGTAAGAGTGCCAAAATACAAATTCTCAGTCATTATATGGACAGTATGCAACTTTTATAGGCTTATGAAATGAAAATATTTGAAATATACAGCAAATTTGCTGCCATTTTGGAAAAGTGTCAGCCATCTTGGAAATAGCCAAATATTGATGTGGCCGGAGGTTGATTTTGATTTATGGGGATAATAAGAGTTCTCATGCCAAATCTGTTGCTTGTATCACCATTTGCACTTCTTTCCCATTATCCCGCTCCACTATATTTACTGACGATGAAAATGATGCTTAGGAACTGAGCTGATGTCTGAAGTGACACTGGAAAACGTCCGTATCGTCACTGATATTTGCTTATTGCTAAAGAGCAAAATCAGACTCTCTCTATCTTTCTCCCGTCACAGTTACAGTAATGACTGAACACTGAGTCAGTGAACTTCGTGTTGCAGTGCATGAAGAAGCCTTTCTTGACAAATAATTTGCGTTTGTCACGGAGTATCTACTCGAGCATGACCAAGAAATGTACATTTGGCCAGAGTTTTATATTTCGTTTATTGTTTCTGCTGGAGGAACCGTTTTTGTTCATCTCGGGTATTGTGCCTTTACTGGTACTAATAGTTTTAATCAGTATGGGATTATGTGCAATAAATGTGCCAGCAAGCATATAGTTGAGCTAAATTACATACAGAGAGAGAGAGAGAGAGAGAGAGAGAGAGAGAGAGAGAGAGAGAGAGAGAGAGAGAGAGAGAATTCTAGATATGTCTCTTAGGGTGAGAAAGGTTATTTTTTTCGCATTTACTGCCTTTAACAACTTTATAGCTCTATTCATCTATTTGTTTACTAGCAATTCGTCATATTACGTTTTTGAAAACAAGCACAGGTGCATATGCGTAAACACGGACACACATACATACATATATATGCAAATATATATGTATATATATACATATATATACATACATATATATACAGTATATATACACACACACACACACACACACACAACACAAACACACACACGTGCCAATGCGTATGCACATAAACATATGAGCGTCAGCGCGAGGCAACGCAAGATTATAGTATAATATGCATAATTCACGCTCTCACAAAGGCGTGCAAAAAGCGTACAGGCAATTACATCCTTCTGCTTCTCGCCCTCTCTCGACGTACCGCACATACTTCCGCATTCAAACCTCACACGCCTCATTGAGCCACACAGCCTTTAGACGCGTACTCCGCTGTTCTAAGCATCCGGCTAATATAGGCTTGTTGGGGAGGGCGGGAGGGGGGTTATAAGAGGGGGATGCTGGTTGTTTGTATTCCCGTTCCACACCATGTGGAGCTGGAGAGAGAGTATTCGAGAGCATTGAGACTAGCTCCTTGGTATGTATCGGTATCCCGAAACAACTAAGGTAAGCACAGGTGTCCATTTACGTGATATTGTTTTCCACTAAGTATTGGGGGAGCGCTTGGCAGTTAACGGGACGTTTACCAATTCGGGGAATAAACGTTTAGGGAAATAAACGTTTTTATTGGCGCTGCTTTGGGAGTTTGTAATTGTTTTTCTTTTTCAGATGATCTTCCTTTCTTGCGTTTGTTTGGTTTGCATCTAGTACAACAACGAAGCTGGTTTTTTCTTTATTTTTCTGCCCTTGCACTATATACAAATCTTTACTTTTGCATTTAGAGAGCATGTCCCTATAGTCCCTTATTCGCTCTTTGAAGAAATGGAACATTTTGGCATACAATCCCGAAAGCTATACAGTGAAATCTATTGTTTCAACAGCATCTTTAGGTTAAGGATCTTTTAATGACCTAATTTTTATTTTCTACAGAAATAGACTTTAATGTTGTTCAGTCTAAATCATACACACACACAACACACGCTTAAACAGCGTCAGCACAAGGCTCATCAGCAGTTCGAAAATCCAAACACCACGTCACTCCCGTTTCATGGCTATGAAGGCCATTATTCCTTTCCAGTTCTTCATCTCTTCTGGCCAGCACAGTCAAAGTCAGTAACACTTTCCAGATCACCGCATTCTACATTTTTTTTCTTTTAGCTTAGCCAGATCTACATATCACGCCATTTTAATTCTTATCACTGCCACAAGGCAAACAATTGTTCATTTTAATAGCAGTTTCCCATTTCTGCTCGTATTCGTTTGTAACATACACAATTCACTTCCAAGAAGATTTGATTTCCATTTACTATTAACTTAGAAAACCTTTGTTCTATTTTGGTAATTTTCGTATCACCCTCTTGGATGTCCAGTTGCTTTTTTAATTGAAAAAAAAAAATATGTATGAATGTTTAGCAAAGACTGAAGGGTAAATAAAATGTCTAAAGTCATTATTCTGTTTTTTTCGTCCCTGGAGTGTGGTCAGCTGCTATTTTCGGTTGACGAAATGCTTTGTGCAGTATTGCCAGCTCTCCTAACTAAAAATTCCCCTGAAATTCTAAAATCGCTGAATTTTCTGACCTTCTTTGTCCTTATTGGCTTACTTTGATACTAATCCTAATAAAATACACCTTAAGAAGTAACGGTCAATACTGAGTAACTTGTAAGGAACAGAGATTTTTGTGGCTGACCTCCTTCTTTTAGGTTCAAGGAGACGGTTTGTTTACGTACACATAGTTATGGTAACAATCCGTCATTCACCCTTTCCTTGAGAAAATAGTTTCATTCAGTCTGGTCGTGCTGACGAATTTCCCATGGTTTTGTTTATACGCTCTTTCCATTGGCATCAGGGCTTTATTTCATGAAAATAATATAATGAATTTATTATGTTAATGATAAATGGAAAAGGAATGATGAAGTAACCTTAGACACCGTATGGCAAGTGACAACCCCAAAACAGCAAATGAAGGCTCAGAGCTCTTCCCGACACCTTAGTTATTAGAGGAGCAGGTTCCTTGTGCTTATGATGTGCTATTGGGAAAGCTTTCGCAAGTTTCGTCAGTCAGTCCATCCTTCACACACACACACACACACACACACACACACACACACACACGTGCTTTACATTGCAACGCAGTCTAGGTGAAAAATAAGTAAATCTTTTCAGTTAGTTAGTACCTCTTACTGAAAAGCTTACAATACTTGCGTAGACTCCCTGCAAAATATCTGTGCATAAGTTGAACATCATTGAATGTTTACGACTTGCTGGATATGATCTCGTTTAGTTACAAGTATTTTTATATTTATACACTACTTACGAATAATACTGTTTGTAGAAGTTAGGTTGACATGTGAATTATTAAATAACACCATCGCACACGTAAATGAAAATTGAAAATGAAAAATACTAGAAAATGAGACCTGTTAATGCAAGCTCAGTTACAAAAAATCCTAAGTATATCTTCTCTTACAATATCAAATGAAACTATGCCAAATGTCACAGGAATATCCCGTTACATAACCATATATAACCTTCAACTGGACCATTACCTAGATAAAGCGGAATAAGGACCTCCCAAAATTAAGAGGCAATTTCAGCCTCAAAGTTATTGTTATCCTCCAGGCGTTTGAAGCCGGTCCTATCGCTGTTCCCTCGTTGGAGAAGGGGATCCTCCGACAAGGACAGACGAGGGGAACTAGGAGACGGCCCTACAGAGGCAGAGGTGGGGAACTGGGAGATGGGGCCTACAGAGGCAGAGGAGGGGAACTGGGAGATGGGGCCTACAGAGGCAGAGGAGGAGGGAACTGGGAGATGGGGCCTACAGAGGCAGAGGAGGGGGGCCTGGGAGATGGGGCCTACAGAGACAGAGGAGGGGAACTGGGAGATGGGGCCTACAGAGACAGAGGAGGGAACTGGGAGATGGGGCCTACAGAGGCAGAGGAGGAACTGGGAGATGGGGCCTACAGAGACAGAGGAGGGGGGGACTGGGAGATGGGGCCTACAGAGACAGAGGAGGGGAACTGGGAGATGGGGCCTACAGAGACAGAGGAGGGGAACTGGGAGATGGGGCCTACAGAGACAGAGGAGGGGAACTGGGAGATGGGGCCTACAGAGACAGAGGAGGGGAACTGGGAGATGGGGCCTACAGAGACAGAGGAGGGGAACTGGGAGATGGGGCCTACAGAGACAGAGGAGGGGAACTGGGAGATGGGGCCTACAGAGACAGAGGAGGGGAACTGGGAGATGGGGCCTACAGAGGCAGAGGAAGGGAACTGGGAGATGGGGCCTACAGAGGCAGAGGAGGGGAACTGGGAGATGGGGCCTACAGAGACAGAGGAGGGGAACTGGGAGATGGGGCCTACAGAGACAGAGGAGGGGAACTGGGAGATGGGGCCTACAGAGACAGAGGAGGGGAACTGGGAGATGGGCCTACAGAGGCAGAGGAGGGGAACTGGGAGATGGGGCCTACAGAGGCAGAGGAGGGGAACTGGGAGATGGGGCCTACAGAGACAGAGGAGAGGAAACTGGGAGATGGGGCCTACAGAGACAGAGGAGGGGAACTGGGAGATGGGGCCTACAGAGACAGAGAGGAGGAAACTGGGAGATGGGGCCTACAGAGACAGAGGAGGGGGGAACTGGGAGATGGGGCCTACAGAGACAGAGGAGGGGAACTGAGATGGGGCCTACAGAGGCAGAGGAGGGGAACTGGGAGATGGGGCCTACAGAGACAGAGGAGGGAACTGGGAGATGGGGCCTGCAGAGACAGAGGAGGGGAACTGGGAGATGGGGCCTACAGAGACAGAGGAGGGGAACTGGGAGATGGGGCCTAAAGAGACAGAGGAGGGGAACTGGGAGATGGGGCCTACAGAGACAGAGGAGGGGAACTGGGAGATGGGGCCTGCAGAGACAGAGGAGGGGAACTGGGAGATGGGGCCTACAGAGGCAGAGGAGGGGAACTGGGAGATGAGGCCTACAGAGACAGAGGAGGAGGGGTCGAACTGGGAGATGGGGCCTACAGAGGCAGAGGAGGGGAAACTGGGAGATGGGGCCTACAGAGACAGAGGAGGGGAACTGGGAGATGGGGCCTACAGAGACAGAGGAGGAACTGGGAGATGGGGCCTACAGAGACAGAGGAGGGAACTGGGAGTTGGGGCCTACAGAGACAGAGAAGGGGAACTGGGAGATGGGGCCTACAGAGACAGAGGAGGGAAACTGATGGGGCCTACAGAGACAGAGGAGGGGAACTGGGAGATGGGGCCTACAGAGACAGAGGAGGAACTGGGAGATGGGGCCTACAGAGACAGAGGAGGAACTGGGAGATGGGGCCTACAGAGACAGAGGAGGGGAACTGGGAGATGGGGCCTACAGAGGCAGAGGAGGGGAACTGGGAGATGGGGCCTACAGAGACAGAGGAGGGAACTGGGAGATGGGGCCTACAGAGACAGAGGAGGGGAACTGGGAGATGGGGCCTTCAGAGACAGAGGGGAACTGGGAGATGGGGCCTACAGAGACAGAGGAGGGGAACTGGGAGATGGGGCCTACAGAGACAGAGGAGGGGAACTGGGAGATGGGGCCTACAGAGGGCAGAAGAGGAACTGGAGGTGGGGGTCTACAGAGGCAGAGGAGGGGAACTGGGAGATGGGGCTTACAGAGACAGAGGATGGGGAACTGGGAGATGGGGCCTACAGAGACAGAGGAGGAAACTGGGAGATGGGGCCTACAGAGGCAGAGGAGGGGAACTGGGAGATGGGGCCTAAAGAGACAGAGGAGGGGAACTGGGAGATGGGGCCTACAGAGGCAGAGGAGGGAACTGGGAGATGGGGCCTGCAGAGGCACAGGGGAACTGGGAGATGGGGCCTACAGAGGCAGAGGAGGGGAACTGGGAGATGGGGCCTACAGAGACTGAGGAGGGAACTGGGAGATGGGGCCTACAGAGGCAGAGGAGGGGAACTGGGAGATGGGGCCTACAGAGACAGAGGAGGGGAACTCGGAGATGGGGCATACAGAGACAGAGTAGGGGAACTGGGAGATTGGGCCTACAGAGGCAGAAGAGGGAAACTGGGAGATGAGGCCTACAGAGGCAGAAGAGGGAAACTGGGAGATGAAGCCTACAGCATCAGAGGGGAACTGGGAGATGGAGTCTACAGAGGCAGAGGAGGGAAACTGGGAGATGAGGCCTACAGCATCAGAGGGGAACTGGGAGATGGAGTCTACAGAGGCAGAGGAGGGAAACTGGGAGATGAGGCCTACAGCATCAGAGGGGAACTGGGAGATGAGGCCTACAGCATCAGAGGTGGGGAACTGGGAGATGGGGCCTATAGAGGCAGAGGAGGGAACTGGGAGATGAGGCCTACAGCATCAGAGGGAACTGGGAGATGGAGCCTACAGAGGCAGAGGAGGAAACTGGGAGATGAGGCCTACAGTGTCAGAGGGGAACTGGGAGATGGGGTTCTACAGAGACAGAGGAGGGAAACTGGGAGATGGGGTTCCCACAGCACAGAGGGGAACTGGGAGATGGAGTTCCTACAGAGGCAGAGGAGGGGAACTGGGAGATGTGGCCTACAGTGTCAGAGGGGAAGAGGGGAACTGGGAGATGGGGTTCCTACAGAGACAGAGGAGGGAAGTTGGGAGATGGGGTTCCCACAGAGACAGAGGGGAAACTGGGAGATGGGGTTCCTACAGAGATAGAGGAGGGGAACTAGGAGATGGGGCCTACAGAGGCAGAGAGGAACTGGGAGATGGGGTTCCTACAGAGACAGAGGGAAGTTGGGAGATAGGGTTCCCACAGTGACAGATGGGGTTCCTACTGAGGCAGATGAGGGTTCTAGGAGATGGGGCCTACAGAGGCAGAGAGGAACTGGGAGATGGGGTTCCTACAGAGACAGAGGAGGGAAGTTGGGAGATGGGGTTCCCACAGTGACAGAGGGGAAACTGGGAGATGGGTTTCCTACAGAGGCAGAGGAGGGGAACTGGGAGATGTGGCCTTACAGCGTCAGAGAGGAACTGGGAGATGGGGTTCTTACAGAGACAGAGGAGGGAAGTTGGGAGATGGGGTTCCCACAGAGACAGAGGGGAAACTGGGAGATGGGGTTCCTTCAGAGGCAGAGGAGGGGAACTGGGAGATGAGGCCTACAGTGTCAGAGGGAACCTGTGAGATGGGGTTCCTGCAGAGACAGAGGAGGGAAGTTGGGAGATGGGGGTTCCTACAGAGACAGAGGGGAAACTGGGAGATGGGGTTCCTACAGAATCAGAGGAGAAACTGGGAGATGGTGTTCCTACAGAGACAGAGGAGGGGAACTGGGATGTGGGGTTCCTATACAGACAAAGGAGGGGAGTTAGGAGATGGGATTCCCATAGTGACATAGGAGAACTGGGAGATGGGGTTCCTACAGAGACAGAGAGGAAGGGAGTTGGAAGATGGACAGGGAGGCAAAGGGAGGGAGATGAGGAGTGAGAGAGGGAGAGGGGGAGGGGGAAAGAGGGGAGCGAACGGTATGGGCTGAGCGGTAGACGCGTCTTGATATCTTATTCGACCGTGCGAAATCTGATCTCTTACACATCATAGGTTGAGTAAATTTACTGAGTAAACATTGACTTTCCCCGGACGCAAAGCCGCAGGGCCTAAACATACACGCGCGCACGGAAAGTTATTTTGATTGTTATTGAAGACGCTGGTAACTCTGAACATTGTTCTGCGGATTGACTGAACTTTTTATATTTATTGATTTAATCCTCATCGTACGCGATGTGCAATAGTGTAATACACACACGCACACATATACACACACATATATATATATATATATATATATATATATATATATATATATATATATATATATATATATATATATATATATATATATATATATATATATATATATATATATATATACATATATATATATATATATATATATATATATATATATATTTATATATATATATATATATATATATATATATATATATATATATATATATATTATATATATATATATACACATACACATATACATACATACATACATATATTTATATATATATATATATATATATATATATATATATATATATATATATATATATATATATATATATATATATATATACATATACATATACATATACAGTATATATGTATGTATATGTATGTGTATGTGTGTCTTTTTGCTGTAATCTAGCAGTGTTCTATGAAGCTTAAAAGGAGCATAAAAACAATATTTACACGACCAAACCATAATATATTTCGACCACTGATGATTCTGGACAGCGAGTGAGAGAGTGAACTTAAATGAAATAAGCAGGTGGAGGTTTAATGACTTTGGTGGCACTGAATATGTGTATGCGTGGAAAATAACAGTAGAAATGAAATTAAAGGTGACGGCACTCAGAGCGAAGAAAAATATATTTATTTTTTGTTTTAAATAAAACGTTCCAGATTTCATCCTTCGTCTGAACCAGTCCGCGCACCTTTGTTTGATTAATATTTACATTCCCAAAAAACCAACTTGCAATAAATCTCTCGGTCATTGCAAGAACATTATTAAAGACGTGATCAAAAGACAGGATACTTTTTTCTTGCTGTTTTTTTGCTTTTTTTTCGAAATATATTTCGATCCACTAAAAGGACGTGTGACATTTATGAATGCTGTTTTTAGGAAACGCCGGCAATTCCTTTAAAGGATTCCAATATCGGAGATACGCGACTGTTTATCTGTGGTTGAGCCTTTTCATTTTTTATTTTATTTTTTATTTTTTTTTTTTTGCTTTTTTGACGGAAGTGGCTAACAAACTTAACAGCCTATAAGACTGCTCTCCTCCCTGAGGTGTTTTATGATGCTATTTTCTCTCTCTCTCTCTCTCTCTCTCTCTCTCTCTCTCTCTCTCTCTCTCTCTCTCTCTCTCTCTCTTCTCCTTTGGCTAAGCTCCAGGAGCTGCGCTCTGGAAGATAAGCAACTACCACAAAGGAAGACATATGAATACACTTTAGTATCTGTCTCCCTTTCTTCTTACAAGACAAATTTTCCAGTTTTTTGTTCTTTATTCCATTTTGCAACTGATAACCATATCATTAGAACCTTTCTTGTCATACATTTTCTGATTTAAATTCATGTTCAGTATCCCTTGCTTACAAACTCCATACAGTCCTGTAGTCGTTTCAGATCTATTTATCTTTAGACAGTCAAAGACTTATAATATCCCTTATCTGTAAAATTTCAGTCAAGTCATCTGATGAGAATAATAATTTACTTAGGTCTCTCTCTCTCTCTCTCTCTCTCTCTCTCTCTCTCTCTCTCTCTCTCTCTCTCTCTCTCTCTTTTAGAAAACTGTCATTCATGCAGAGCTGCGCTTGGCACGAAATCAAGTTCAGATAAAATAATCACAATTTCGCAATACAATGATGGAAAAATTGACACCTACATTAGAACACATCAATTAATTACCAGCCAGAAGTATTCTCTCTCTCTCTCTCTCTCTCTCTCTCTCTCTCTCTCTCTCTCTCTCTTTGTCCTCACAGTCCCCCTGTCTCTTCTTAACGCAACATTTCGAATTTGGCCTCTCATAATATTATTCCAATTTCCCGGGGACTAGTCTCTTGCCATGAGATCTTCTAAGTCATTCTCATCTCTTTATTTTTCATCCCCAAGGCTTGGGAAGACATTCTTTGATGTCTTTCACCTTTTCTAGATGAACGGACAAGCGTCGTGGTAGTCGTCTCATGACTCGTTCTTTCAGGACACACTTTTTAATTTCTGGCGAGGAAATGGAATCATTTTTAAACTGATGCATCTGGAATTTCATTCTGTCTCCAGAGCGTGGCGAAGAATATTCGCAAGAAATTTAGATTATTTTTGATGAGATTCAATTGGTTTTATTTTAAACTATGAAATACTCTCAGAGGTAAAGATTTTCTTTTTTTTCTTTTTAAAGGAATCAATAGTTTTTATCTTACCCTTCTAAACATTGTTGTCACATTTCCATCAGATGGGTCTGCCCCATTTTTCTTTTCAAATGGATCTGATTTTCTTGCCATCTCTCCGTCTCTCTCTTCTTAACCAGAAAACTAACTTCATTACACTTCAATCGAATGAAGTATAAGTCTGACGTCAATTGTGCTGAGGTCAGTAATTCAAGGAAGACTCGAGAGTTTTGGTCTTTTCATATGGCTCGTAATTCAGTCCAAACTGCCACTTGAGATCTGAAATATCCTAAATAAATGAATACGGGATTCTGTTTCAGATTTGGAGGAAACATTCGAGCGTGACCATCAGCTCTGAAGGTCTAGAAGTGGGGGCAAGAATGCTAAATCAATTGAAAACCTTCACTGTTGATTA
>NC_089744.1:28557500-28562500 GCF_040412425.1 Macrobrachium rosenbergii | reverse complement strand
AATAATAATAATAATAATAATAATAATAATAAAGCATTAAGAACATTTCCAGAAAACTAAGCCCAAAAAGAAAAGCATTTACAGCATTAACGAACAGGACAACGCAAAAGTTTCAGCGTATAACCTAATGAGCCAGAGAAAATGAACGTAGAAAAATTTTTTAAATCAAAAGGGAAAAATTCTCGAAGCGAAAACTTTCCCACACGACATTTCACGACCAAGGGATTACAGACTTAATTTTCCCAGGAGTGCCTGATGCTTGCTTTCAGAATTTTTAAAGCCTGCGTTGTTAACGAGCTCTATCCTCTCTTCTCTTCTCTCTTTTTTTTTTTCGATTTCAACTCATTATCCTAACGGGAGAGACACGCTAACTCAGTCCACCTCCTCCAGTTCACTGATGTTTTCTGCGAGGAACTTGACTTATTACCTCCACAGTGAAAAGTGGACTGAAGGAAAACTATCTAACAGCCTGGAAAAGTGTGTTTGTGTGTGTGCGTACGTGTGTGCATGTGCGTGTGTCTGTGTGTGTGTGTCGTAGAGAGAGGGTGAAGGAAGGGGAGAGAGAGAGAGGGAAAGAGACACTGGATGAAATGTAAAGAGACATGATAAAGGACGGAGAGAGAGAGAGAGAGAGAGAGAGAGAGAGAGAGAGAGAGAGAGAGAGAGAGACTGGATGAAATGTAAAGAGACAGGGTAAAGGAAAGAGAGAGAGAGAGAGAGAGAGAGAGAGAGAGAGAGAGAGAGAGAGAGAGAGAGATGGGGTAAAGGACGGAGAGAGAGAGAGAGAGAGAGAGAGAGAGAGAGAGAGAGAGATAGAGATGAGGACGGAGAGTGACTGGATGAAATGTAAAGAGACTGGGTAAAGGACGGAGAGAGAGAGAGAGAGAGAGAGAGAGAGAGAGAGAGAGAGAGAGAGAGAGTTACACGGATCAGGATATCTCAAAGACTTATTAGTCCATCCGAGGAGACATCATGTGCTCACTTATCTATAGGGGCAGGTTTTACTGTTCATTCACAGTGTTCTAATGATTTTGTCTAGCTTTCTTCTACTCTTCCACACTGTAGCTGTTTACAACTTCTGGTGGCAGTTTATTCCATGTGTCAAATATATCTTGTATGTAAAGAAGTTCCCACAATGAGATGTGTTGTATCTCTTCAGCTCTACAGTAGTTTCCATTCATTATTTCTTGTCTGGTTTTCGCTGAATGTGAAGAAGTTACTGTCTACTTTTGTTATGCCTTTCAGTATTTTGAATGTTTCTGTTAGTTGTCCTCGCAATCGTCGTGTTTCTAAGCCATGCATGTTCAGGCTCTCTAATCGTCTTTGGTAACCTATTTGCCTGATGGATGGAATTAACTTTGTGGCTCTTGCTTGTGCCCCTTCTAATCTATTTATGTCCTTTCCTAGTGTTGGTGACCAAAACTGTACTGCATATTCAAGATGAGGTCTAATTATTGATGTGTAGAGCTGCAGCACCGTTTCCTTGTTTCTGTATCTGAACTGCCTCTTTATGTATTCCACCAGCTTCTGTGCCCTCTTTTCAGCTTTTATGCACTGTTTTGTGGATTTTAAGTCCTTGGTAAGATTGACTCCAAGGTCCTCTTTTTATTCTACACTATTTATGTCATTCCCAAGCAGCAGTAGTTGGCATGAGGGTTGTTTGTTCCTATTTGTAACACTTTACACTTATCCCAAGTTAAATGGCATTTGCCATCTTTTTGACTACTCTCCTATCTTCCTTAGATCATTTCTTAAACTTTCCGCTGTATCTGGGTCTGCTGCATTTACACCTAGTTTGGCGTCATCTGCAAATTTGGCTATACTGCTAGTTAAGCCTACATCAGTGTCATTAATGTAAGTCAAAAACAAGAGTGGGCCAAGGACAGAACCCTGAGGAACTCCGCTTGTCACATCTGCCCATTCTGGTTCTTCACCGTTTATTACAACTCTCTCTGTTTTCTATTAGTCATCCAGTCTTCAATCCGGTCTGCTATTTCTCCTACAATTCCTGAAGCTCTAACTTTTTCATTAGTTTCTTGTGTGGAACTTTGTCAAATGCCTTTTGGAAATCTAAGTAGAGCATATCTATTGCTCTACTACTGTTGTAAATACTAAGCATGTTATGAAAAAACTCCAAGAGGTTTGATAGGCAGGATCTGTTTTGTCTGAAGCCGTGTTGACCGTTTAACAACAGATTGTGTCTATCAATGTGATCCACAATTTGATCTGCAATTATGGACTCAAAAATCTTACAAGAAACTGACGTTAGACAGACTGGTCTATAATTTCTTGGACCTTTTTTGTAAACTGGGGGCACATTACCTAGTTTCCATCCTTTTGGTGCCTTTCGTTGTTCTGCAACTTTTCTGTAGAATTTATATAGGTGAGGAACCATCTCTCTTTTAACTCTTTAATTTATCTTAGATGAATCCCATCCGAGCCAGGAGTTTTGAGCTTGTTTAGTTTTCTATTTTGTTTTTAACGTCTTCTTCTGTAAATATTATTTTGCCAAGCGGTTCTGCCCCTTCATAAGTAATACCTGGTTAAGGGACTGAGATAGTGTCTTCAATTGCGAAAACACTAGTAAAATACGTATTCAATAACTGCTTTCTCCAAGTCTGAGTTCACCAGGTTTCCTCTATTGTCTCTTTAGGGACCTATGCTATTTTTTATTGGCTTCCTACTATTAACATGTGCAAAATATTCTTTTGCGTTTTCCTTACAAACTGATGCAACTCTCTTATCCTTGTTTATCTTTGCATTTCTCACTGATTTGTCCATCATCCTACAGAGTTCTTTATGCCTGCTTGCTTCTTCTGGTGTTGGGTGCGGATTCACTGATTTGTGCAATCTGTCTCTTTCTCTTATTTTATTTTCAGTTTCTCTGTTGAACCACTTAGGCTGAGGGTTGCCGTTTGTTTGTATTTGCTTTAATGGTACAAATCTGGAGCGTTTTTCTGTGTATTCTTCTAGAAAGGCTTCCCTCCCAGTAGTTATCTATGTCTGTGTTCTTGTCGCACTCAAGATTTTTAACGTACTCCTTTAGATTTTTTAGGTCTCCTCGACGGTAGTCTAATCTCTTTAGCATCTCCTTTTCCTTTTTATGGTGAATATTAATATGAAATGTAATAATTTTATGGTCGCTTTTGCCTAGATTTGCACCTCCTGAAAGGTCAGACACTAGGTTATCTTCTGTTGATAGGACGATGTCTCGTATGTTGTTTCCTTTAGTAGGTTTGTCAACCCATTGGTGGAGAAATTAATTTTTGACAAATTCTAAAAGTCTCTTTCCTTCTAAGTTTGATGTGGCGGTCATGGTGTCCCAGCGTACTGCTGCACTGAAATCTCTCATTATTAGGCAGAGTTTGTTGTTTATTTCTTGTCCTAGAAGTGCATACATGTCCTCGTCGGACATTTGTGGTTGGTGGGGAGGTCTGTACACTAGTATTAGAGTTAGCTTCTTTCCTAAACTGCTTATATTGATGTCAGTTACTTCTTGATTGGTTGTAATTTTACTCTCTATTGGATTGAGCTGGTCCTTGACATTTAACATAACGCCTCCACCTTTTTATTGGGTCGATCTTTTTTTGGACAATTTATATCCTGCTATTTGGTACTTTCCTACAGTCTCTTGTTGCCTCTTGTATCCATGTTTCTGTGATACCTATTATGTCTAATTCTTAACTTGCTATCAACGCTTTGAAGAGATCTACTTTGTTCCGAACAGATTGTGCATTAAACTGTGCCACTCTGAGGGACTTTTCTATCTTCTCTTTTGTCCTTGGTGGCTTTATTCGTTTCCCTTGAAAGGTTTTCGTTAAGAAGGTTTCCTAGTAATTTTGCTCCTTCCAAATTCAAGTGAGTTCCATCTTTTTTATATGGTTTTTTATTCCCTATAATTCTGTCCCAAAAGTTTATAAACCTAACACCTTTTTCTTGGCATATTCGCTCTAGTCTGTCGTTGATTCCAATTGTCTTGCTGAAGGAATAGTGGCTTACACTGGTTCTAGGCCGAAGTCCTATTAGAATGCCGTTATCAGTTTTCTCATGGATGTTTTCTACAATATTCCTCAGGTCGGATACAAGGCATTCTGTCTGGTCAGTTCTTCCATCTTTTAGAAACAAGTCGTTTCCTCCTCCCTGCACTATGATTGCACTTTTTCTACTTTTCACTTTGATTTTCTTCACTACGTCGGTTATCTTCTTTGTTCCTGCACCTGGGTAAGAATGAACTTTTCTCGTGTTTTTATTTTTGGATACAAAATTTGACCCCTGATCTTTTACCAACGAGTCTCCAATTAAGGTTGTTTCCTCTTCTGATTCGGAGAGCACAGCAAATCTATTTGATGTGTAAAAATAATATTCGGGTCAACTTCGGTTATAAAATGATTTTGCATTGCGCAGAACATAATTCCGGTAATTCAAGGCCAAATGCTATTATTTATGATTAGCTTTTTCCAGTAACGACTGTTATGCAACACCGAACGAAACCAAAAATATAATTTATTTTATCACGTAAAATTAACACTGTCCATACTTTCTAATAATTTCATTATATCATTTCAACGCCGTGTAATAACTCACAAAGTATCCACGCAGGAAAAATGCTGAAAAACGCCCCCACGTAATTCCTACCATAAGAATCCCACTATTTAGCTATTTTCGTTTTCAGCGATAATCCGCAGGTAAGTACACCAACATTCTGTCGCCTTTAAGGTTTCCACATGCAAAGAATTAAGTTTTCCAATAAGCGTGTCTGTGGAACATAAGCCAACTTTAACGCAGAATCGTGAAAAAACAACCTAACACGAGCTACAGGAAGGATTAATGAACTAACTACCGGCTAAAGACTACTCGTTTAATTGCTAAGTGCTAATCAAGAAGAGAGGTAAGATGGTGTTATGAAAACGCAATCCAGGTTTTAACAGATCAGTATCGAACTTTGAAACCTTTTTCCACACTGATGAGGGAGCATGACGCTCCGCAACTGTGTGGATTTC
>NC_089744.1:28465000-28555000 GCF_040412425.1 Macrobrachium rosenbergii | reverse complement strand
TCTTTAGAATGCCTTAGCTTTGTAATAAAGTAGCCTCAAGGTCATTCAAATATACACTCATCTGAAGGACCTTAGGTAGTCTGGGTCTTCCAGTGCCTTGAAATGTTCCTCTGTTTTGTTCTTAATCCCAAATAACTCCAGCAATGAGCAGTAACCATAAAAATAATCATAAATTCTCACTTCATTCAACTTTGTGTGACATACAGATAATTACTGCTGAGACAGCTTAGAAAGTCTGAAGTCAATATTTTTTGGAAGCGTCACATATGACAAGTACAAGAACAGTTTTTTCATTGTTCTTATTTTGTGTTATAATTTTCAATATATTTCTCAGAATCACCTATATTATTTTTAGAGTTCCTTTATGATTATGAAATAAAGCGATTAAGCATAGGCCTATTCTGTTTAGTTTTGTGTCCTTGTTCTTGTTTGAGAAGTTTTAACTGATATTAGGAATTCGGGGATAGATATCTATAAAATCACGTTTATAAAAAGAGAAAACCTGCCTTTTCCGTTTAGTCAATTCCTTAGTACATTAATCTAGCACGCACGCACACACACACACACATGCGCGCGCGCACAGAAAACTTCCACAGCATCAAAGGCTTCATTCACCTACAAAAACTACTCATTAAGCAAGTTCAAACATCTTGCACATACTGAATTATTTACCGCTGTTCTACATGCACTCTAACCCTTTATAAATGTTAAGGCCCTTGCTTTCTCATACTTCAATCTCTCCGCCTATCTAGCCCTTTCTAGGTCATCCTCAACCTATCATCTTCCATTCCTTAAGCGTGACCAGACCATTTGTAAATACCCCGATGCATAATTTCACCTACCCTCAAATTTTTGTAACATACTTTGCCTTATCTTTTTTTTTTCTTGCCCTTTTAATTCATCTTATGCAGTACATACAAGGTATCCGGCCTTTTTTATTTTTTTGACAGCTTCATGCTCTTATCTTTCATTAGTATTCAACATCCAAACATCACTTCCATGAAGGAGTGTTGGTTCAACTTTTGGGAGTAAAAATATTTATCTTTCACTTAAGCAGATTGAAGAGTTATTGAATTTGAAAGATAGAATAGAGGCGCAGAGCTCAAAGACACAAAAGTAGAGGAGTCAGAGAAAGGATACTGTATGTAGATTGTATGACAAAAAAACCACCCGTGAATTTAGTGTGGATTGGCTGATGTAGGCAGACGATGCAGAAAGAAAAGGATACTCACAGAATAGAATAAACAATGAAGGCAGTCGGATGTGTTCAGATGATTACAAAGGGGAGTGTCCATTTAAGCCAAGGTTAGAATGTATGAGAGGATTGTTGCAAAAACACCGCTTTATAGAAATGAAGAATAGATGATCTATTATTATTATTATTATTATTATTATTATTATTATTATTATTATTATTATTATTATTCAGAAGATGAAACCTATTCACACGGAAAAAGCCCCAAAGGGCCATTGACTTGAAATTCAAGCTTCCAAAGAATATATTGTTCATTTGAGAGTAGCAGAAGATAACAGGAAACGCAGAAAGAAGAGACAAGCTATTAGAAAAGAAAAGTAATTAATTAAAAAATTAATACCATAAATGAACAAAAATGTAAGTAAATAATAAAATGCAACATGAATTGCTTCAGGGCCACACTGTTTACCTAAAACTGCAAGGAATAAATCCGCACAAGCATCATTCTCATAAAAAATAAACTTGTGGGAACAAAGGAGAATGTGTTTTAAAATCAGAGACGCTGGGTGGAGATCACTGAAAAATCCTGCCCAAGGAGTTTTGTCCTGATTTCCACGATTCTTCTGGGAAGAAACACCACTGAATCCCTTAGAAATTGGTTGAGTTGGTAAGGGGACCAACGCTCTCAAACTAATTAATGATTCGGTTTATATCCAGAAAGAGTAACCTGGTACGTGGACAGTCATTCAGCTCAGCCTCGCTCCTATCATTCAAATTTAACAAATCTTCAAGATACTCAATCAATCCAATTGAGTGTAAGATAGTTTTTTTCCCTCTCCCAATAGTTGAATCAACACTCCTTCATGAAATATAGAATACAATAGAATATAGGATTTTGGCCTAAGGCCAAGTGCTGGGACCTATGAGGTCAATCAGAGCTGAAATGGAAATTGAGAGTAGAAATGTTTGAAAGGTGTAACAGGAGGAAAACCTCGCAGCTGCACTGTGAAACAATTGTCAGGAGAGGGTGGAAAGTAAGATGGAAGAAAGAGAATATGAACTGAGGTACAGTAAAAGGAATGAAAGGGGTTGCAACTAAGGGCCGAAGAGGCGCTGCAAAGAACCTTAAGTAATCCCTGCAGTGCACCGCATGAGGTGCACTGGCGGCATTACTCCCCTACGGAACTCCTTCAAGGAAGTCAAGTTTAGATGTTTAATATCTGTGACAATTACGTCATCATCGCCTGCAGATAATACGGTACTTTTTAATAACTTAATAATTTAGTCACTTACGTGAACCAAGGCCCTTAGCTAATCCAGAGGAATCCACTGAATCTTTTAGCTGACAAACCAATCGTGGACTTGGATGGCACGTTAGAGCTAAAATCAGCAAATTCTTTATAGTTCTTAAATACTGATTAGCGATCACCAGCCTCATCATGTGTGTACATATATGTTTACTTTATGTCATCCTCTAAACAGCGTCGCAATAGCTTCAACTTCCATATTCAGTCATTCATATCATGGCTGACTAAGACCTTCTCACGGGAACAACAGATGTTCATTCATATTAGTTGACGCGGAACGAGAGTTCTGATTTGCATTTGTTTGACAATGACAGAAGCTGTATCGATCTGATTCTTCCAATATTCTCTCGTGTTAGGTCACTTTCTCGTCTAGGCACATTGGCTTATTTGTTTTCTAAATGGACGCGAGTAATAGATAATTTTTTTATGTACTTCAGTTAGAGGTATCTTTTTACAGGTCTATGGTGCATTAAGACTGATATAAAATACAAAAAAAGGTATTGTAAAGTACATATATATTAACACACGCAGTATATATACAGTATATATATATATATATATATATATATATATATATATATATATATATATATATATATATATATATATATATATATATATATATATATGTGTGTGTGTGTGTGTGTGTGTGTGTGTGTGCGTGCGTGCTTACAAACAGCCACACATATATGTATATGCATATGTATATATATACACATAAGGGCAAATAACAGCACTAACAAGAGGCTTAGCAAGCAATAACTTTTCTCGGTAATTTGGTAGCTTTCCGCTTGATTGCATGAATAAAGCAAACGTATTAGCGTCTAGAGGGTGACCATCTGGCGCTAAACCCTTAATCTCATAATTTACTAAGTAATCGGATTACGGGATGCAGTTTAAGTTGCTGAACTCTCTCTCTCTCTCTCTCTCTCTCTCTCTCTCTCTCTCTCTCTCTCTCTCTCTCTCTCTCTCTCTCGGAAACTAAATACAGAAATGATATAACAGATTTATTCGCTAAATATGTTGTCAAATGCTTCAGAAAATTAGTCTTCGGCGTCTATGCAATTCGAGATGGTATTTGCATAATAATAATAATAATAATAATAATAATAATAATAATAATAATAATAATAATAATAATAATAATAATAATATTTAGTTGAATCTTGTCAGCAGCAGTACTTAGGCAGGCATGACAAACTCTCGTGCCTCCATTCTTCAGAAACTTTCCCAGGTAAATCTGTTGGACTGGTATTTAGTCCTTATTGAGTATTCGAAATGCTTGATGGAAACCACTCCGTGAATTAGTTTGAATTCGCGTCCTCTTTGGAGACAAACTCATTTCACCGCGAAGGAAACACAGCGCAACGCAGCAACAGATAAATTATTGTTATTGTTATTTAATAAGAACGGAATTTTTACAAGGAAGGCAGTGCTTCAGTGTGACACGACCCATTCACGTTCGCAGTATCTAACCCACAGATATTTCAGCGTCGTTGCATATTTCAGAGTAAGCCTGAAATGTTGACAACTCCCATTTAACCTTGACACTTGCTCTGACGGAAGACTAGTGTCAGAATCACTTACAAGCCGATCTTTTATTTCAAAAGGCGTTGCATAAGTCACTGGGGCGGTAAGAGGGATAACGTCAGATATCTGTGAACGTCATGAATGCTGTAATACTCGCCCGCCGCCACCACCCTCACCCACCGCCCATCTTCAAATGTCGAATGGGAGGTGCTGATCAAATTTTCATTCGCATGTATCGAAAAATAAAAACTTTTGGGCGCCGACGCATACACACATACAGTTGTACATGTACTATTCTATGTACTTAAATACGTTTAACTCTTGTTTTTTAAAATAATAAAAAAAAAACAAAATGCATTACTTTGGATATCATTTTAAAATTTTATTCATCTGAGAACAGTGTTTCCTTAACTTGTTCTAGGGAAGCTTTGAAAACAAGCGCTAACTACATAATCGAATAAGAATTTACCAGTGATTCTCTCTTTTCTCTCTCTCCCTCTCTGTCTGTCTGTCTGTCTGTCTGTCTCTCACTCAAGATTAATGACACGCAAGCGCGCGCACACACACACACACACACACACACACACACACATATATATATATATATATATATATATATATATATATATATATATATATATATACTCTGTTTTTCTAGAAATGTAATATAACAGCAGGTAAAACGGAATATAAAGACAAAAGATCAAAGAAAGATGTTTTAAATCTCTCTCTCTCTCTCTCTCTCTCTCTCTCTCTCTCTCTCAAACAAAGTTAGGCAGATCACTGGTATCTGAGACTATCAATGAACCATTGAATGGACAATTGACGAAATGATGATTATTAAATTTGGGTTACTGAATCGATGTGATTAGGTTAGCTGATGTGATTTGATTAATGCGAGCAGAAAAATATAGGTTTACTCTAAGTGGTAGCGAAGCTTAGGATATTCGTAAACAATTTGTTTGAACGGATTAATAAATACATACACACACACATACACACACACATACATATATATATATATATATATATATATATATATATATATATATATATATATATATATATATATATATATATATATATGTGTGTGGGTGAGTAAAATTCCTGCAAAAATAGATAGACTGCGAATAAATGGTATGAGCTTTTTTATGTTGAATATTTCCGTAAAACCTGGGCTCTCGTTTGCACAGAAAACTTCCTTAAAATAGAGGAAGTCACTTTTTTCTTTTTGTTTAAATTCCGAACATCAATGTAAATTTCATGCTGAATTTCTTGTCTGTATGTGCGTGCGTGTGTTCTTAGAAGAATCGTGTCTTCTACCCAAAAGCAAGTTTCAGATTCTAACACCTTTCCAGAAACGTTCTGGCCGATTCTTTCAAAAAACTTTTCCACCGTCCGTTTTGTGATATCGAACTGTTCCCGTAACCATCTCTAGATAATGACTCAGTGATCTTCGTATTTTTTTCTTGTGGTAGGGGGTGTTTTGAACTTTTGCAATAAATAGTTCTACGCAAAGGTCCTTTTGAGGAGTAAATTGTTTCGCAGGAAGCTTTCTATCCTGTGCATTTTTTCTCTTCTTGCTTTCGACGAGACCTCAGTTCTAATAAGACTTTTTCATGCATGTACTCACACATCCACACATACACACACACACACACACACACACACATATATATATATATATATATATATATATATATATATATATATACATATTATAATATATGACTCACATCGGGATAGAACCCGTCTCTCAAATAAAAGGCCAGGGAGCTACCGATTGACCCTGGCCTTTCATTTGAGAGACGGGTTCGATCCCGACGTGAGTAAGAAATTTATTTTTTGAAGCACGTACTCATCTGTTCTTTAGGTCCAATATATATATATATATATATATATATATATATATATATATATATATATATATATATATATATATATATATATATATATATATATATATATATATATATATAGATGTGTGTGTATATATGAACAAACACCATTGTTTGTTAATTTTTTCGACAACTGAATCCTCCCTAAAGGAATATTAAGGATTTTTAATCTTTTAATCGCTCTTCGGCAAATTTGCCCTGTAATGGAGCACGAGAGAAATTTCTAGCCAAGTTTATCAGGTAAAGTTCTCCAACAGTTAATTAAAAAGTTCATGGGGGCGGAGGAAGGTTCTGCCAATATTTTTCCTCTTTCGGTTTGAGCCACGTCGTGTTACTATCATTACCTAAAATACCACAATTTTCAAGTCAGTAACTCTCTCTCTCTCACTCACTCACCAACTCTATCTCTCTCTCTTTCTCTCGGTCTCTCTCCGTCTGTCTAACTACTTGAATGGTATAGGCTTAACACTAACGGCCACGGAATGCCCAATAAACTAACAAATGTGTCTGACACTTAATTATCATTTATAGAAAGATGGCCCATAAAAACCGCCAGAAATGGAGTAAAACTTTGGATAATTATTCCTCATTAAAACTCTGCCATGAGCGTCGTGTAAAGTTGGGAAAACTTCAGTACTCTTGTAAGTGCGATAATATTCTCTCTCTCTCTCTCTCTCTCCCTTTACCTCTCTGTCATTCTTTCTGGAATGCTTTAGTGCCCTAAAAATTCGTGTTTCGCCATTCCAACTCCGCATTTTATGGAGCAATCAATTTGCAGCAATCAGTTGAGAACCTTTGTCGTATTCTTTGGTGTCGTCTTTGGCGACTGAACTGTTGAGGTGAGATCCTCAGTTCATAAGGAAGGTTTTCGTCTGCTTAATTATGGAAGAACTTGGAATCTGGACACGTGATTAAGTCTCGTTTTCATCCCGTCTTGAGGTTCCATGTTGTAGTTTTTCAAGTATTCTTTTAAAGTATACGGCTTTGGCTGATATACTGGAGTCCGTATTATCAGGGGATATAGAAAAGAATAAATGAAGAAGTGTTCGAGAAATTTATGACTGAACAGCTAAAGTAAGGGAATTTGTGAGAAGAGCTGAACTATGTGCTCGTAACCTTTTAAATAAAATGAAGAAAAATATTCATACTGGATCATACAAATCTTCATTTTGACAAGAAAGAAACAGTAAACAAATAAGTAACAAAATCTGCGAACTAAATAATCATAAATCTGTCGATTTCTTTGGTCAGTACGATAACAACAAATTGTACAATAAACTGTAGTTAATGTATCCGATGTATTCATAATTAAAAATAAAAAAAAGATACTCTCCACCCACTTTTATTATGTTCAAAATGCACGTGTCAAGTCTCTAGTCCCATCAATTTCCGTTCGCGCTTCTTGCTTTTCTTGAAAAGTATTTTAGAACTAGAACGTTCACAACGTACAGCATCAAGATGGATATTGTGCTAATGCTGCTCGTATTTCAGTCAAAATTAATATTCGCTGCAAATCATATCTACATAATTTTCATTCCTTTCTTCCAAAATATCCATCAGTTTCGTTTCAACCTTAATTTCTTAATTTCTCTTCACATCACATCACTCTTTCCTAATTTGTATTATTTTCTATCACCGTCATTTTAACTGAACTTAATTTCATTCGTTCAAGATGTTCCAAATTTCGTAACTGTTTTGCAATTTCATTCATTACTTCCATCATCCCCTTTAATTCTTCTTTCTTTTTGGTCCCCCACTAACCTCCATTTCACACACTGCTATTTCATTCGTTACTTGTGTAATTAATTACTCTTTTAACCCATACATTTTTCTTCCAATTGCATCTTGCTTCCTTCGTTTCAATTCCGCTCCATACCTTAGCCGTTATTAATTTAATTTCTATTCCACTTTATATCTCTTTATTTAATTTAATTTCTTATACTTTCCCAACAACCTCAGTTGCACCATTTTCCTCATTTCTTTCCAGTCTATTACCTAATTCCTTATTCGTTTCACTCTTATACCTTGAAGCAAAATATCATTGAGTCTACCATATGTAAAAAATTGCAAAATACCTTGAAGAGTCTACCAAAAGCAAAGAAGCAAAATATCACTGAGTCTCTCATAAGCAAAGAAGCAACTTATCCTGTAGAGTCTTCCATATGCAAAAAATGCAAAATACGCTAAAGAGTCTACCATAAGCAAAGAAGCAAACGCAACCCAAAGTCACCTTGTTCCTTGGGCTCCTTCAGGCGTGAACTTCTTACATGTAACAAACCCCTGTGAGAATAAGCACTGGGGATTAGGCAGGGGAAAGGGGTGGGTGGAGGGGGCGGGATTTTCCGCATTTAGGGCAAACATGCGTGAATTACAAGGGGTGGCGCCGTGTTGGAAAAGGGGGAAGATATGATTTACGCCGCAAGTTTGTATATATATGGAAGAAGTTGATCCATTTCGCTCAGTTATCGGCCTGATCAGAACGGGATGGAGGAGGGGGAGACAAAGAGAGAGAGGGGGGAAACAGAATGGCACTGAGAAGGGAGAGGAGTAGGGAGGAATGAAGGAAGGCGGAGGGAGATGGATGATAGAAGCTAAGGCTGTGGGACAATAGAGGAAAGTCTTTAGTGGCTTCTATTACGATTGAGGGAGAAGTGATTGAAACACATAAAGGATCGCGAAACGATTAGGGTAGAGAGAGAGAGAGAGAGAGAGAGAGAGAGAGAGAGAGAGAGAGAGATGAATGTAACAACTGGTTATATGAGCAATTGCAGCGCGTCCAACGATGCAACCATTTTTAAAACTCAGACGTAAGTTGAGATTTTAGTGGAAGTGTTTTGAAGGTTCGTAGATTTCAGACACGGGGAGACACAGCAGATTATGAGAGCAATTTCGGCATAAAACGAAAACCCTTACACTCAATGGCTATATGACAGCAGAGGCGACAGGAATGCCTCCATAAATTTCCACGAGTACCCTCTCATGTTCCCACAACTCGACTGATTTATTCATGACAAGGAATATTACAGAGACGTCAGTCAAAAAATTCACCGTAGGGAGTTAGTGCCAACTGATCTCACACGTGGTGCACTGTGAGCATTACTAAAGGATGTTTGCTGCAGCGTCCATTCAGTTCCCTAGGTGCACCCACTTCTTAGCATTTTACTTTACCTCCATTCCCACTTCCTGTCTTGATTCTTGCTGTCCAACCTCTCTAACTGTAACTACTAACGCAACGGTAAAGTTTTCTTCCAGTTCCACCTTCCGATCCTTTTACTTCTTTTCCTCTATTTTCTGCATCTCTTCATCTTGCTGTCCAACCACTCCAACTCCCTCTTTTCACTACCTACAGCGCTGAATCGCCGAAAGTTCCCCTTCAGAGCTTGGCCTGACAGCCTGAATTTCTTAAACCAATCAGTCAATCAAACTTCTTTAACAACCCATGGAGATATAGGCCATTTATTTTCCTCATTTCAATTTATAGCTGTCACTTAGTCGTAACTTGTTTACTCACTTTTAAAATGGCGATTAAAACTAAATTTATATCCCAATTCCATAGGTCATCAAACTGTTCATGAGGGGACAGAGAACAGAAGAATATAACAGGTGTTCCTTAAAATCTACCAAACATTACTCGCTTTGAATTTATCTCCTATTGAAATAGAATAGAATATAAAATTTAGGCCTAAGGCCAAGCGCTGGGACCTAAGAGGTCATTCAGAGCTGAAAGGGAAATTGACAGTCGTCAGAAGGTTTGAAAGGTGCAACAGAAGAAACTTGCAGTTGCACTAGGAAATTTTTTTTAGAAAGGGTGGAAAGCCACATGGAAGAAAGAGAATATGAACGGAGGTACAGTAAAAGAAATGAGAAGTTGCAGCTAAGGGCCAAAGGGACCTGCAAAGACCCTTGAGTAATGCCTACAGTTCACCACGTGAGGTGCACTGACAGCACTACCCCCCACGGGATATATTTCCTGTTCATTCATAACTTCCTTAACTTTTTTGAAATGTCGAGCAGAACACAGTATCCAAAACGACCATTTGACCTTTGGATTGCGGAAAGCGACACTTTGAGCGAATGAGGTTTATTGGATATTGAACATGTGTCGTTGATTTCCGCCCCCCGCCCCGCGCCCACCCCCCCAACACCAACGCCAATCTTTTATGGGATAAAGTTAACAACAAGGGATGATGGAAGGAGTATGAAGAAGAACAAGAACAGACTGTAACTAGAACGATTAGGATGCTATGGAAGCCCAATAGCCTGTGGTATTTAGCGCACAAGATATGAGCAAAATAAATTTCCTCTCCGGTTTCATCCTGAAGGAAGATCGTGTCGTCTTGCTTAAGATGAAAGTGTAAGAGTCGCTCAAAATATTATTTTTTTCCAGATCGAGAGATTTGGGATTACAAAGGAAGTTATGAGTTTTTTTTTTTGTTATTTTTCTCCCTCTTTCCCTACGGAAGATCTCGACTACACCGTATGCTGTTTAAAAACATGTTGGGAAAAGCACCAGTATCTTAAATAACCAATCTACCATAATGTGTGCTTACTTAAATATTTATTTAATGAAACTTATATCTTATATATTTCATTTTATACCTCGTTTTCATTTTAATGACTGTCCTGTCTACTATTTTGGAAAAATGGGTAATCTCGATTAGATCATTTTGCTGAAAACAACCCCTCACAATGAATCCATTTGTTGACATTTTCAAATTCTTTTGAAATCCTGCACTATGAGTGAGCGCCCATTATCACAACTGCAATAGTGACTGACCGGGTTTCTGGGGCGATTCAATATTGTAGATTGTCTCGGTTGGAAATGTCTTTTGTACGAATTTACCACCAGTGAGGTTTGGTTGCTGATATTTTAGTTATCCGTTTTTCACCTTCTGTGACCACAGTTTCTTTTGTGAGTATCTGTTACTATAAATTTCTTCCAATAAAAAATCGAAATATTGTTCAGCATTATTTATTAAAAATTGATCTCACTGGGAAAGATTATTCAGTTTCAATGGCCTACCTTGTTAAACGGCCAAAGAATTCCAACATTTATTTCTCGATGAAGTGTAACTGCATAAAGTATATACTTATCTTTTCATAAATGTTTTAATGATACAGAAGAGTAAGTACGAAAGATCCCTAACTAACAGTTCAGAAGTGATGCAGTGCTTGTTAAAATTAGCGTGCGCTCAGGTAACATCAGGCTGCATATTTTTCACATTTCCTGAATGATGCCTTCAAGTAGATGGTAAAGGCCAATTACCCCTTCACCTCACATACAGTTATCATAATTTTTAAAAAAGAAAACTTATAGAAAAACGTTAATAATCCCTTGTCTGGAAGCAAATGAGTCAACAGACCCTGGGAATACGGAAGGCATATCTACAAAACAAAGGTCAACAGAATGCAACGAGATTTGAGGAAAATTCCGAGATTTTCATATTCATTTTGAAAATATCGTTTCGGAGATGATTTAGTCTGGTATTACAGTCCTGCCTGAATACAGCTAGCTAGATATAATGCTAGATATCCTAAAGGAAAGTTCATTGTCGGTACTACCCCCTTTCACCGCAATAAGCAATTAAAAAGAAGGTAGCTCTCGTATTACCTCTAAAAGTAATTTCTTAAAACGCTAATTTTCCTTTTAATTATTATCCGAATAAACTCTCTCTCTTCCCTTCCAGGTTCCAAAATGTTAGTTGAAACCTGGGCACTGTTTCTTACCTGCCCTGAAGAAGCATTCAATTACGTCTTAATCAGAGGAGGAGGAGGAGACTGTCCACGAATCCAATATCAGCGTGGAAACGCTGAACTAATTAACCTTTAATCTTTGACCAAATAAGCGAGCCTCCGCTAATTCTCTATAGATTCAGCTCCGCTCCTCTGTATGTATGTAAGTCTGTAAGCTTGCCAGGTCTACGAGAGAAGACTGTATTTTGGAGTTTTCTCCATTTCCACCTAATGTTATTCAATTTTACTTGGATCAGTTTTATTTTTCTCTCGATTTTTTTTTCAGTGTAGATAAAATCTTACGCTGAAACTTGAAGAAGTAATTTTGAGGTAGAAAAAGGGGGAGACAGGAAGATTCTTAGTTGTACTTTGAAAGAGCCATCACGGTTATGTAATAAAGCACTTAGTAATCAAATTAGCTAAAAATGTTCGTGGTACTGCGCCTTTTTTAAAAACGAGTCATTTTGCTGTTGATATAAAAAGGCCCAAATGTTTGCCAAGCTTTGAGTTGGAGGAAAAGGTGAGGAATGTAATATAAAATTTAGGACAAAGGTCAAGCGCTGGGACCTATGAGGCCATTCAGCGCTGAAAGGGATATTGAGAGTGAAAAGGTTTTAAAGGTGTAACAGGAGGAAGACCTCGCAGTTGCACCATGAAACAATTGTTAGGAGAAGGGGGAAAAGTAAGATGGAAGAAAGAGACTATGAAGGGAGGCATAGTAACAGGAGCGGAAGAGGTTGCAGCTAGTGGGCCTTAAGCGACGCTGCAAAAAAAACCTTAAGTAATGCCTACAGTGCACCGCGTGAGGTACACTGACGGCACTACTTCCCTGCGGGGAAGGGAAAGGTGAGAGCAATTAATCTATTCTTGGTTTTACTATTTATAGAGACGACTGGAGAGAGAAGAACATAGAAGCTGACACGCATCGAGATAAGGTATAAGATAGATTGAAGGCCTCATCATCCAATATTAAAAAGAATTAATTCTGTTCTACCTGCAGAAGTTACCGATTAACCAAAGACGTTCTTGAGTAAATTCAGACACGGAGAAAACAAAAAAGATTATATTTTTCTCGCTTCAGGATGAGTATCTCTGAGACAAAGTAGTTTAAAAGTGCTTATTAAATGTAAGAGAAACAGGTTCCGATTTAATTTATTTTTGGGGGGGTGTTTGAGTAAATATTTGGGGGAGAGGGATCGTTTGACATAAATCTAAAATAAGGTCCTATCCGCCTTCCTTGCATCAGAAAACCGAAAAGCAAATAAAGTTAACCTTTAATATCCCTTCATAATTTACGAAAGTGTTATGGAAAAATTGTCATTTTATTGTATATCACTATCACTACGTAATGCAGACATTTTAATAAATCAACCGCGATTAAATTTTTCCCTTCCATACTTTTCACAGGGAAACTGGAGAGACGAAAATATAAAAATAAAAATCAAAACATCAGGGACATTAGTGGAATTGGAGAAAATGTTTTCCTGAATTAATCTGTGAAGTGTTTACAGTTTTAAGAGTGGAGGAGTGGTGTTACCGTTGGAGCGACATAGGTTTGAGACAAAACTTATAAACACACACACACACACACACACACACACACACACACACACACACACACACACACACACACACACACACACATATATATATATATATATATATATATATATATATATATATATATATATATATATATACATGGAATCTACTGGTCACTTTTTACCAGATACGTAAGTAATAGTAATAGCCACAATGCCCTCTTAATTTCTCGAATTCTTTGCGCTTTTTTGGATACGCTTGTCACTACAAAGACTTGGATTCAAGTGCAACGAGAATGTCAGGTCGGCAACGTGACCACGTTATGATTGTGGGATGATGCAGGTTCGTTTCCCGTTACCGGACATCGTAATTGATTCATATGTCTTGCACTTGGATCCAAGGCTTCGTAGTGACAAGCGTAACCAGGCAGCACGAAGAATTTGAGAAGTTGAGAGGGCATTGTGGCCATTACAATTTTATATATATATATATATATATATATATATATATATATATATATATATATATATATATGTATATGTATATATATATATATATATATATATATATATATATATATATATATATATATATATATATATATATATATATATATATATATATATATATGTAGAACGGAATATCTTTAATGTTCATATCGTTCACTGGAATTTGTACGAAAACGAGGGTAACGTTGCGTAAGATGAACAAAAACATATTACAATTCCCTTTGTCATCGAAGAGCCAATTTTACGAAAATAGCAAATAAATGTTCATGGGATTATATCCTAAATCCTAATCATCCCACTGCGATGTTTCTGCCCTAACATAAATACGAAAAATATGAACAATAAATTATACCTTAAAGTAAAAAATGTACAATTTATTATTACAGAAATAAAAAAAACAAGAAAAAAGTATCTATTAGCCACCACTGCTTGCTTATATTATTCAACACCCCTTTTACCTCTCTCTCTCTCTCTCTCTCTCTCTCTCTCTCTCTCTCTCTCTCTCTCTCCTGTCCCCTCCTGTTCTGGTGTCATTTGTGATTCAAATGAGCTACTAAACTCCTAATAGCAATGTTGAAAGGCGCTGTATCTATTCTTGTTTCCATTTTCATTTTCATTTTCTCCTATTATCGTCTGTTAATTCTTTCAAATGAATGCAATATTCTTTGGAAGCTTGAATTACAAGTCAATGGCCCCTGTGGTTTCTTCCACATTAATAGGATTCATCTTCTGAATAATAATAATAATAATAATAATAATAATAATAATAATAATAATAATAATAATAATAATAATAATAATAATAATAATAATCCAATTTACAAACTAGCATTTTAACGTCCATCACTTGCAAATGATTTTCACATGCTCGCAGACATCCCTCCTTAACTGGAAAGAAAATTCTTTTTTAATTTATAACTTAATTTGTCACGAACTCTCACAATAGTTTGTGCTACAAAATTGTAGCTTTACTAAACATTTACTCTTAATATCGCTGTAGATATCATTATATGGAATATTAACTTAGACAATTTCTAATTTTATGCCATCTTAAAGTAATCAGCAGTTGACAACATTTGAGGTTTCTGCCCGTTTCTTACAAAAACTAACCGGGTCAAGGTTACCAACGAAAGTTTACTATGATGCCATCGTAAAGGTACTACCAACGCGTGAATATAAAATTTATTTTCTTTCATCATTAAGGTACTAAGAGTAACTAAACTACTACTACTACTACTGCTACAGCTGCTACATGCAAAGCAAAAGACCTAAAAATATAGACAATAAATCAATTACAGAATTACAAACAAGACTCGCAGACTAATCGTAAATACACCACCTTAACGGAAGCTCACTGAATGAAATCGACAGTTGCCCAAAATATGGACATACGGAAATAGAGATTGATAACACGCTAAATTAAATCGCTTTCAAAAAAGTGAAAAAAACTCAAGCAGAAGCAGAGACATGAAAATATACTAAAGTCAATAGCCTTCAAAACAAATACGCTAAAGTAAATAGCCTTTAAAACAAATACACTAAAGTAAATAGCCTTCAAAACAAATATGCTTAAGTAAATAGCCTTCAAAACAAATAACCTTAAGTAAAAAGCCTTCAAAACAAATAACCTTAGGTAAATAGCCCTCAAAAGAAATATGCTAACGTAAATAGCCTTCAAAACAAATACGCTAAAGTAAATAGCCTTCAAAACAAAAACACTTAAGTAAATAGCCTTCAAAACAAACACGCTAAAGTAATAGCCTTCGAAACAAATATACTATCGTAAATTGCCTTGAAAACCAATATGTTAAAGTAAACAGCCTTTAAAACAGATATGCTTAAGCAAACAGCCTTTAAAACGAGATCGTTAAAGTAAATAACCTTCAAAAGTAATACGCTAAAGTAAATAGCCTTCAAAACAAATATGCTGAAGTAAATAGCTTTCAGAACAAATACATTGAAGTAAATAGCCTTCAAAACCAATATGCTAAAGTAAATAGCCTTCCAAACAAAAATGCTTAAGTAAATAGCCTTCAAAAACAAATACAATAAAGTAAATAACCTTGAAAACAATAACGCTAAAGTAAACAGCCTTCAAAAAATACACCAAAGTAAACAGGCTTCAAAATAAATACACCAAAATAAACAGCCTTCCAAACAAATACACCAAAGTAAACAGCCTTCAAAACAAATATGCCAAAGATAAAAACCCTTCAAAACAAATACACTAAAGTAAATAACCTTCACAACAAATACGCTAAAGCAAATAACCTAAAAAATACGCTAAAGTAAATATATAACCTTCAAAATAAATGCCCCAAAATAAACAGCCTTCAAAACAAATATGCCTAAGTAAACAGCCTTCAAAACAAATAAGCCAACGTAAATAAACTTCAAAACAAAAATGTCAAAGTAAATAGTCCTCAAAACAAATATGCTAGGGTAAATACCCTTCAAAACAAATACACTATAGTCAATAGCCTTTAAAACAAAGATGCTAAAGTAAATAGCATTAAAAACAAAAATGCTAAAGAAAGTAGCCTTCATAACAAATATACTAAAGTATATAGCCTTCAAAACAAACATGCTAAAGAAAATTGCCTTCAAAAGAGATACACAAAAGTAAATAGCCCTCAAAATAAATGCACTAAAGTTAATAGCCTTCAAAATAAATATGCTAAAGTAAATAGCCTTCAAAACAAACATGCAAAAGAAAATTGCCTTCAAAACACATAAGTGAAAGTAAATACCCTTCAAAACAAATACACTAAAGTCAATAGCCTTCAAAACAAATATGCCAAAGTAATTAACCTTCAAAACAAATACACTAAGGTAAATAGCCTTCAAAACAGAGATGCAAAAGAAATAGCCTTCAAAACAAATACGCTAAAGTAATTAGCCTTCAAAAAATACGCTACGATAAATTAGCCTTCAAAACAAAGATGCAAAAGAAAATAGCCTTCAAAACAATTACGCTACAGTAATTAGCTTTCAAAGCAAAGACGCAAAAGTAAATAGCCTTCAAAACAAATACGCTACAGTAATTAGCCGTCAAAACAAAGACGCAAAAGTAAATAGCCTTCAAAACAAATGCGCTAAGGTAAATAGCCTTCAAAACAAAGACGCAAAAGTAAATAGCCTTCAAAACAAATACGCTAAAGTAGTTAGCTTTCAAAGCAAAGACGCTAAAGTAAATAGCCTTCAAAACAAAGACGCTAAAGTAAACAGCCTTCAAAACAAACATGGTAAGGTAAATAGCCTTCAAAATAAAGATGCTAAAGTAAATAGGATTCAAAACAAAAACGCTAAAGTAAATAGCCTTCAACAGAAATACGCTAAAGTAAACAGTCTTCAAAACGGACACTAAAAAAAAATACGCTAAAGTCAACTGCCTTCAAAAGAGATATACTAAAGTAAATAGCCTTCAACAAAAGATGAAAAGAAAAAAGAAACAAACATATGAAAATATACTAAAGTAAACTGCCTCTAAAAAATGCTGAAGTAAATCGCCCTCAAAGAAGTAAAAGTAAGTAGCCCTCAAAAAACCTGAAACACGAAAAGAAATCTACATATGGAAAAGCGATAATGTAAATACCCTCGAAAAAATTAAAACAAAATGAAACGGAGATACGAAAATGCGCGAAAATAAACTGTCTTCAAGAAAACTGAAACAAAAAGAAACAGATATATGGAAAAACAGTAACACAAATCGCCTCCAAAAAAAGTTGAAACACAAGAGGGAACAGAGATATGAAAGCACTCCAAAGCAAATCGCCTCCAAAAAGAAGTTGAAACACAACAGGAAACAGAGATATGTAAATACCCTGAAGTAAATTGCCTCCAAAAATAGTTGAAACGCAAGAGGAAACCGAGATACGAAAATACGCAAAAGTAAATCGCCTCCAAAAAAGTTGAAGCACAAGAGGGAACAGAGATTTGAAAATACGCTAAAGTAAATTGCCTTAAAAAATAATTGAAAAACAAGAGGAAACAGAGGTATGGAAATAATCTGAAGTAAATCCCCTCCAAAAAAAGTTGAAACACAAGAGGAGACAGAGATATGAAAATACGCTACAGTAAATCATTTCCAAAAAAAAGTCGAAACACAAGAGGGAACATATATGGAAGTACGCTAAAGTAAATCACTTCCAAAAAAAGTTTAAACGCAAGAGGGAACAGATATGAAAATACACTTAAACAAATTGAATCCAAAAAAATAAAACAGTGAAACACAAGAGGGAACAGAGATATGAAAATACACTAAAGTAATTTGCCTCCAAAAAAAGGCTGAAACACAAGAGGAAACAGATAAGAAAATATGCTAAAGCAAATCACCTCCAAAGAAAGTTGAAACACAAGAGGGAACAGAGATATAAAAATACTCTGAAGTAAATTGCCTCCAAAAAAAAAGTTGAAAAACAAGAGGAAACAGAGATAAGAAAATATGCTAAAGCAAATCACCTCCAAAGAAAGTTGAAACACAAGATGAAACAAAGATATAAAAATACCCTGAAGTAAATCGCCTCCAAAACAAGTTGAAACACTAGAGGAAACAGAGATAAGAAAATGTGCTAAAGCAAATCACCTCCAAAGAAAGTTGAAACACAAGAAGGAACAGAGATATGAAAATACACTTAAGAAAATTACCTAAAAAAATAACTGAAACACAAGAGGATACAGAGATATGAAAAAAATCTGGAGTAAATCACCTCCAAAAAAAGTTGAAGCACAAGAGGAAACAGAGACACGAAAATATGCTAAAGTGAATCGCCTCCAAAAAATTTGAAACACAAGACGAACCAGATATGAAAATACTCTGAAGTAAATTGCCTAAAAAAAAGTTGAAAAACAAGAGAAAACAGAGACATAAAAATATGTTAAAGTGAATTGCCTCCAAAAAACGTTGAAACACAAGAAGGTACAGAGATGTGAAAATATGCTAAAGTAAATCACCTCCAAAAAAAAGTTGAAACACAAGAGGAAACAGAGATATGAAATACTCTGAAGTAAATCACCTCCAAAAAAAAGTTGAAACACATGGGGAAACAGAGATATGAAAATACACTAAAGTAAATCACCTCCAAAGAAGTTGAAACACGAGAGGGAACAGACATGAAAATACACTAAAGTAAATCACCTCCAAAAAAGTTGAAACACAAGAAGAACAGATACATGAAAATATGCTAAAGTAAATTGCCTCCAAAAAAAGTTGAAACACAAAAGGCACCAGATATGAAAATACTCTAAAGATAAATGTCTCCTAAAAAAAAGTTGAAACACAAGAGGAAACAGAGATATGAAAATACTCTGAAGTAAATCACCTCCAAAAAAAAAGTTGAAACACAAGAGGAAACAGATATATGAAAATACGCTGAAGTAAATCACCTCCAAAAACAAGCTGAAACACAAGAGGGAGCAGAGATATGAAAATACTCTGAAGTAAATCACCTCCAAAAAGAAGCTGAAACACAAGAGGGAGCAGAGATATGAAAATACTCTGAAGTAAATCACCTCCAAAAAAAAAGTTGAAACACAAGAGGAAACAGAGATATGAAAATATGCTGAAGTAAATCACCTCCAAAAAAAACGTTGAAACACAAGAGGGAACAGAGATATGAAAATATGCTAAAGCAGTCAGCCTCCAAAACAAAGTTGAAACACAAGAGGGAACAGAGATATGAAAATACGCTAAAGTAAATCGTCTCAAAAAGAAAAAAAGTTGAAACACAAGACGAAACAGAGATATGAAAATACGCTAAAGTAAATCGCCTCCCAAATAGTTGAAACACAAGAGGGAACAGAGACATGAAAATACGCTAAAGTAAATCGTCTCCAAAAAAAGTTGAAACACACGAGGAAACAGAGATATGATCTCCTCCCCCCCAAAAAAAGTTAAAACACAAGACAGAACAGATATATAAAGACAGGCTGCAGTAAATCACCTTCATACAAGTTGAAATCTAAAAATAACGGATAAGAAAGTACGCTAAAACAACAACCTTTACAATAGTTGTAAAGCAGTAACTGTGGAAACATTTTGATGAATACTGAAAATTTTTGAGTATTTATCTGAAGAACCAAAGATAATAAGAAGAAAACGGGAATGTGAAGCGTGGAAACCACTTAATGGAAGAACGAATGGCAAGTATCGTAACATTATAATTAAATACTGACCAGCTGACTTATAAGTATGGTGAATAAATATGAAAACCAGAAGTCGATAAATGAAAGCTACAGACAAGTTATAAACAAGATATAGAATCTTGAACACAGAGGCAAATACTAAATAAAAGCGCCAATAAGACAGAGAATTATAAAAGCAGCAAACAGGGTGAAAAATATCTCCAATATAATGCTTCAAATTCGATGCCGAAAAAGGGCAAAAGAAACCACGGAAAAGGTTTAAATAAAAGCAGCTAATCGGATAAATAATAGAAACGAACGTACGTATTTAATAATAACAGCATCCCACCTTAAAAATAAGCTTTAGCCGACAAAAAAAGAAAAAAAAGCAGAAAGAGGATATATGCCCACCTCATGTAAGTTTCATCGGCTTAAACCCATGAAATTCCAAGAGCAGTTGTAAATTGAGAATGATCCATAGGAGTGTCCTCTCATCCCACCACTCTCCCCAGCGCCCCCCTACGACCCCTAGGGGCTGTCGAATCCGCGGGGAGTGGGGCGAGAGGTTGTGAAGGGGTTTGGGTGGGTTTGGGGGGTTTTCCTCGTAAAGAGACGAGTCCAATAATGTCACCATCCAAAGGGTCCAAAACCTGGCCAAACTGACAGCCGTGAAATCCCGAAAATTGTATCAGGCTTTTTCGCCAAGTGACAGAATTTGCGATAATGACCTTTATGCGCTGGGAGACGCTTATGGATACGACAGAGAGAGAGAGAGAGAGAGAGAGAGAGAGAGAGAGAGAGAGAGAGAGAGAGAGAGAGAGAGAGAGAGACTGATTAAGCTGGCTTAGTATGCATGACATGAAATCGGAAAAAGAGTTTGAACTCCCGGAGATAAATTTTGAAAAACAGTAAATTGTTCTCGTAATCATGATAAAATACAATGTATCCAGAGACATTTTTTCTTGTATAAAGTTCATGTATCTATTATTCATGCATTCAAATGCTTGGGGAAATGTCTCGTAAAAAGTCTAGAAATTTGTATAACATTAAATAGGCATCTTAAATTCCCACTGAGAGGCTCAGAAAGTAATGCCCATCTTCATTCTAAATTTTGGAAGGTTTGATGGCTATAGTTCAAGTATATTAGACGAGTCCATTTGGCAATAGTTGTTACAGAGTGCTTTAGCAGCAATAATTCATAAATACACTCCGATCTCTTAGAGATATTATCAGTTACAATTGAGATTTCATTGTTTTTCCTCACATATCTGGGTTATCGCGCGAAACAAATTTATATGATTGTTGTTCCCTTCTGGTAGAAAAATTCTCTTAATTCCCAGGATGACACCCCTTTGAGTTCTGCTAAGCCAATTTTGTTAACATCTACATGACAACTAGATGTAAATTTAAGAAAACCCAGTACTCAAGGCATGCAAGGAAGGGCTTTAATTTTACTCGAAAAATGGTTGTAGGAAGTCTTTTCATAATTCACAAGAAAACGAAAAAGATTGCAATCAAATTTGCATGTCACTCTGATCATTTCTACCAGTATCTACACCAATTCACACCACCGCAGGACAGTCAGATTTCAATTTCAATGTCCTTTTCTGTAAATACGATCAGGAAAATAATTTATGCGCATATTTTTCAGAGATTAACGACCTGTCGACTTTTAATTAATTAAATTTACCGACTATTCATATGCAAATTAGACGCACGAGTCCTGATGCAAATTAGGGACACGATACAGATTCCAAGTATGGGTTCCCAAGAAACTTCTTAAAAAACACCTTCCAGGGGCAATTCATTGGTAATGCTGATGATTCAGAGCCCATTTTGTATATAAAGTGTTAATGAAATATATTGCGCAAAAAACTGCAACATAAAGTTCTCAAGAATTTTTACGACAGTTGAGCAACTGGCCCACCAATCTAAAGTTCTCCGGTTTCAATTAAACCATCAAAGAAAGGTCAGCATTAAAAATGACCTTTGCTCTGAATATCCATTATGATTTAATCACGTTCAGCTAAAGCGAGAAGATTTTCTCCAGCCTTGTGGATTGTGGAGAATTTCTCCCCATCACTATTCCCTTCTGGAGAAAATCAGACGAGTGTCATTTGAATGTAGATTTCTACTATAAAGATAAAGTAGTATGGTTTATCTTGAGGTACTTGTGCACTGAATAACGAACGGAAATTCAACTTCTCGACGCTACGAAATTTTATGCCTACATTTAATACGAAATTCAGTACCTTAAGTACTCTTTTACAATAACATTTTTGGAATGGAAAATACTAAAAACGAAAAGCTGTGATTTTACTGGGTATTAATAGTTTACTGTAATTACGAATATGCACCGAATTTGAATTCAGAACCTTTCGCTCATCCAGACAACTTACACATCCTAGCCAGCTGCTGCTCACACTTCAAACAGGGTATCACACCTCAACTATGATCGTTTCTTCATTGGTGGCTTCACCTGTTCGAAGTGTGAGCAGCAGCTGGCTAGGATGCGTAAGTTGTCTGGATGAGCGAAAAGTTCTGAATTCAATTTCGGTGCATATTCGTAATTCCGGTAAACCATTAATGCTTCGAAAAAAGGCTAGCAAAGAAAGGCAACTGACGGAGCGTAACCCGCTGATAGTAATGACAAAGCTGCTATTTTTATTTTCTGAGAGGAAAGTCATCAAACACCAGTTAGTTGTAAAACATGCGATAATCCTTTCTGGGGAGGGGGTACACTACCCACTAGATGGAATCAATATCCGTAACAATACTTTAGCATAATCTTAATAACCGCCCATACGTTCGTACGTTGACCCTCGGTAACACGATCCGATTCAGTTAACCAAGTCTATTCACAACAGATCACGCGCAGCGGGTTCTAAAGTTTCTAATTAGCCTGGAGTCCCTCTGTTTACTCTGTTTAATACAGAGTATATACATCGAGGTTTCGATTACAAGCAGCGACTGTGAGCTTTTCTATATCTTATTTACAAAAGAACAAAGGAATAACTGGAAGTAATGCAGGTGATAAACAAAGAATGACCGAATCTGATATACTCAGAACCCTGAAGAGGAATGAGAAAACGTAGACTTGAAAAATGGAATTGGAATTGGAATGTAAAATTTCGGCCAAGTGCTGGGACCTATGAGGTCATTCAGCGCTGAAAATAATGTTGCGGTAACTGTTAGGAGAGGGTGGAAAGTAAGATGGAGGAAAAAGAATATAAACAGAAGTATAGTAAAAAGAAATGAAAGGGGTTGCAGCTAGGGGCACAAGGGACGTTGCAAAGAACCTTAAGTAATGCCTACAGCGCATCGCTTGAGGTGTACTGGCGGCACTACCCACCTACGGGTGGGGAGTTAGACTTGAAAAACCACACTAAGAAAACCTTACGACTCTTTAACTTTAAGTAGAGTTCTGGCACACACGAGAGAGAGAGAGAGAGAGAGAGAGAGAGAGAGAGAGAGAGAGAGAGAGAGAGAGAGAGAGGAAGGGGTAGAGAGAGAGAGAGAGAGAGAGAGAGAGAGAGAGAGAGAGAGAGAAGGGAGAGAGAGAGAGAGAGAGAGAGAGAGAGAGAGAGAGAGAGAGAGATGACTCGAACTTCTTAATGCTTTAAGTAACTTCTCATTAACAACTGTCTCAGCCACCTACTCGCTGCACTGTTTGGAATCACACCCTTTCCCCTCTAGTCCCCTGTAAAAAGCTACTGTCTGGGCTGTCACTCAACTCTTTTCGTAAAAAGGGAATTCCTTTTAATGATATGAAGCATTTAGGGTGAACCCCATTATCCAGTTGTCAGTCTCCTAGGAACTAAGATTATTACCAAAATACTGGGATTAACTTTACGTGTTCGTAATTAAAGTTTCTGTAATTGTACCTTACCAGTAACAGAATTCCGTTGTATTAACTGCAAGAGAAAAGTTGGAACATTGTCATGTCTTCCAAGAGCATGTGATCGCAAAGAATATTTACCAAGAAAGGCATTTCTCTCATTTTTTTTTCTTATAATCACAGTGAACGTATACAGTGAAACCTGCTTACCCCCTACATCTGTGAAGATTAAAACTTTTTTCGCATTATAATAACTTTTTTCATATTATAATAAAATTGGTCACTGCCGAGAAATAAAAGTTATAAACATGGTTATTTGCAAATAGATCCTATCTGTCTCAAAGTACTATTTGTGCAGTTTGGTAATGGAAGCCAAAATTCACTCAAGTTAAACTTCTGCAGTAATTTCACGTCTGATGCAACTCCTACTCGTATTACTAAGTCAACCTTTATTATTTATTCCAGCTTGGAAATTCATTTCACGGCAGTCTTAACCGAAGGAACCTTATATAGTTAGCACCAATACGCATTATTTCAGAAGCACATCAGATCATACTGCTGATCTTATTACTTTTCAAAACAAGGTAGCGTATCGTTTGCGTTTTTATCTCATTAGAAACACCCGCCCCACTCCCCGTAAAAACTGTATAATGCTTTGACTTGAATAAAGTAAAAAGAGAGAGAGAGAGAGAGAGAGAGAGAGAGAGAGAGAGAGAGAGAGAGAGAGAGAGAGAGAGAGAGAAACGCCCCGAAAGCACTATTATTACCACCAATTTTTGTTCTGTATAGACAGCGGTTTGTGACCAAATCAATATCCGGAATAACCTTAACTACCAAAATTAAAAATGCTAATGGCAGCATACGTGTTGAGGGATAATCTCCAAAATTCCTACCTGAAATTCTCCGAAATGCGAAACAGAAGTTTCGCAATTCCATCCATAGTAGAATGGAGGCATCATGATAAATTAAGAGACAGAAATCTAAAAACGTGCTTTCGACGAATTCCTTCGGCAGAGGTCTGTCGGCTAAATGCCAGAAACTGGACGACAGTATTTATGCATGAACAGTCTATTTTCGATAGTTTGGATGAAATGTGGATTTCAGCATAGTATAAGAGAAATAATTTGGTCAAACTCGCTTTCTGTGCGTTAAGACCTGTGATTGTTTTTGTTTTTAAAATACTTAAATGTCTGGTGGCAGAGCATACTCTTTCAAATGACGTATGTCTTGCCAAGTATAACAGCAGGCTGATTATGTACTTTTGAATTCGGTTATGTGCAAAATTTCTGTAACTCTTTACCCTCACGTGAACTATTTCAGGGTGAAATACCATAAATCTACAGCGAAACTTATCTGTATCCCATACCACTGCATGTGTGTATGATGACTGTAAACTGTATAGCCTGCACTTGTTATCCGGTTCAGACAAAGGAACATGTAAAGCATTACACAGCAAAACAAAAAACAAAAAAACCCTGAAAACTTGCTTTACTCTCAATCGATAAAATTTATACAGAAATAAAGAGAAAGTTTTCTTGATGTGTTTTTAGAATGTCTCTGAGGTATTAATGATTCATTTTCATTGACAGCAGCAATGGCAGCAATAATAATAATAATAATAATAATAATAATAATAATAATAATAATAATAATAATAATAATAATAAGAGACTAGAACTGCTTCTACTTACTTCACACTGCCTTCACGAATGTCGTCCAATGCCCTTGAAGCTGAAAAGAGAAATATTTCAGAGTCATGAATCAACATTTTCTTATTCAGTGAAGTTATCACTAAAACCAAAATAACTGAGGAGCCATGATTTAATCATGCTTAACCAGAACTTGAACAGCGAAGTGACGGGAATAGAAAGAGCAGGATGTGCAGCAGAGGAGGAAAAAAGTGGGGTAAACCCACTGGCTTTTCATTATAGAAGCTGAAGCCGAGAGTGACTCAAAAAGAAAGAAAGAAAGAAAGAAAGAATATTAAGTAGAGAAGGAGGCAGAAAAACTTAAATGAGGAATGTGCACAACGTAGTTAAAAAAAAAGAATTAACTTCACAACATTTAAGGTCACAATAACCAGCGCGGAATAAAACTATTCCATCAACCTCAAAATAAACTGTAGAGGAGTCTTTTTTACGACCTGTCAGGAAAGCCCAGAGTAACAATTCCGTGATATTCCCTTAGTATGGCAAGCAACTCTCTCTCTCTCTCTCTCTCTCTTTCGCCATACCAAAAGCAAAGGCAACTCCATCGCACGCAATGGAACGAGTGTCGGGAAATGAGGGCCGTAAAGGGACCCCCCAAAAGGACAATGAAGGAAATTAACACCGGTTCTTCTTCTTGCTAAGCGCAAGCAAGCAACGGGGTCTCTGCATGAAGAGCCGCCGCCGCCTCCTCTTGATAACTAAGTCGAGTGAACGAGGAAACACACGGAGCGAGATAACTAACGATGCGCAGAAAGAGAAAGTAAATCAAGAGAGGAAACGCAAACAGAGAGAGTAAATGAAGAGAGGAAACACAGAAAGAGAAAGTTTACAAAGAGAAGACACGCCGAAAAAGAAAGTATATCAAGAGAGGAACCAGAAAGAGAGAGAGAGTAAATAAAGAGCAAACACACAGAAGAAAGGCAAATAAAGAGGAGACACAGAAACAGTGAGTAAACGAGGAGAGGACACAGAAAGAGATTAAATCAAAGAGGAAACACAGAAAGGGAGACCAAACGAAGAGAGGACACAGAAAGAGAGAGAAAATCAGAGAGGAAATAGAGAAAGAGAGAGTAAATAAAAGAGGTAACACAGAAAGAGAGGACAACTTAAGAGAAGAAACACAGAAAGAGAAGGCAAATAAAGGGAGGAAACACAGAAAGAGAGAATAAATGAAAAGAGGAAACACAGAAAGAGAGAATAAATGAAGAGAGGAAACACAGAAAGAGAGAGTATATAAAGGGAGGAAACAGAAACAGAATGTAAATAAAGAGAGGAAACGCAGAAAGAGAAAATAAACAGAGGAATCACAGAAAGAGAAAGTACATAAAAGAAAGAAAATAAATAAGGGAGACACACAAAGAAAAAGTAAATCAAAGAAGGAGAAAGTAAATAGAGGAAAAGTGACGAACACAGAGGAAAAAGTCAATTTGGAAAAGAGCGAAAGAAACGTGATAAGTCAAAATACGAGACGGGTATAAGAGGCATCACGTGATCATTCACACGAGGTTAAAGACAATAAGAAAAGATAGGAAATACAACAACCGAAGAAAAATACTGCATCACTTTAAGAAGCTGCGAGAGAATGCGAATTAAGTAAGCAGTAGGAGAAGATTACTACGAAGTATCCTAAGAGCGGATAGCATTATCAACTCCAAAAAACATCTCTTGCACATCAGATCCGGTAAGCTGCCGGACCTTCTCTGTTGAATTTTCTCATCAGCATCTTTAAAAGCAGAACTGGACCTGGATCTACCTAAAACTTTGCTCAACTCCCCCATATGTGGTAATCCTCTCCTGCACAAAATTGCGTTAAAATCTATACACAGAGTTAGGAGATATCTTTAAAAGAAAACGTATACAGGTAAAAACACGGAACCTCAGTAATAATAAAGAGAGAAAACAGACCCAAAATATATGAGAACGAATTCATTAAATATTATATTGTATATCTTATTTGAATAAGCTGCCACGATCTTGAATGGGGGAGAAGATTATCAATCAATAAATCAATAAAGATACTTATTAGAATGGATATAATGAAGAGCCTTTTAGACATATTTTATTATCTTTTCAGATCTCCAACAGACATGAAGGGATATGTCGCTCTGAAAGGAGTATAGAGAGAAAATCACTGTTGGTGAAAAAATACTTCAATATTTTGTATACACACACACACACACACACACACACACACACACATATATATATATATATATATATATATATATATATATATATATATATATATATATATATGTGTGTGTGTGTGTGTGTGTGTGTGTGTGTGTGTGTGAGTATCTATGTGCATATGTATGAAATGCACGTGAAATTTTCAAGATAAAAGTATGAGATTAATCTAGGACTATTGCCGCTGTGTTTTCGAATACATTATCCAGCAAAACCCCAAAAAAGACTTCGGTAGGGAAGTTGTTTATTTTGCTTTCGCATAACAAGAGAGAGTTTATGAACGTGACGTTATACCTGATATGAAAGACACATTACAAAAGCAATACAATTCAAAGAAGCATCTAAGTCAAGTTGCAGGACACTTAACCAAAGCCAATTTTGGTTTCTCGAAATCACACACATAAAGCCTTGCAATATCCTTCTCGCCAAAGCATCATCGCATGCATTTTATTGAAGAGTAAGACGAAAGGCAGACGGAAATAAACTCTTGAACGCTTTCCAAGAGGAAGAGGAGGAGGGGGAAGACTTCATCATTATTGACGCGAGGGTTTTGTACTGTCATGTTTAGCTCGATCCACGGCAGGAACCTGGATCACAAGGAAATATTAATGCGGTCGCCGCCTGCTCTGTAACCATGCGCTCGCGATCCCTATACAAGCGGCCACCTCCCTGTAAATCAAATAATTAAAGACAACTCGGCTCCTGAGCAACGATACCAAAGAGCTGCCTGTTCTCTGACAAAGGATTTTGTTCGTTATCTCTTTAGATCTGGACAAAAGACGTCAGTGTATACGAAGGGTTATACCTACAGAAGGGTTATAAGAAGGGTTACTGAGAGCAGAGGTTATCTGTCCATGAATGGCTTGGTAATTGCAGAAAAGATAAGAAAAGGCATCACTAGTTATTTTTTTAACCACAAGATGCTTATCTTGGCAGATATATCTCACGTTCGGTGAATAACACTCGTCTTAATTGACTTTTTCATAAAAAAAAAATGAATTAAATGTAAATACAGGGCTAGAAATGAAGATATTTCCAGAGCAGAGGAAAGCTGATATCTTTATGAAATACTAGGAAGATAAGCATGGAAAGGAAAGAATCTTTCAAGTCACTTGTAAACGTTCCAGCAACAACCAGGATGAAATTCCTATTAAATGATGATCGAGAAATTATACCCATAATGACAATTTCAAAAATGATTAGAAGAAAACTATTAATTATGCAATTAGTTTCAATGTATTGACTGCTTAAAGACTTTTTACCTAACTGCGTACCGCAAAGATCAGCTGTAAAAACCAGTAGATTTATTAAATTGTTGGAGGAGATGTGGAAAGAAAGACTGATTTTATGAGATGTAGGCTGTCAAGCCAAGCCCTGGAGCACTTTAAGCCAATCAGTGTTTAAGACAATAAAAAGAGGGAGTTGGAGTCGTTGGACAGCGAGATAAAGTGATCCAGAAAATAAAGGGAATGAAGTACAAGGGTCTAGAGGCGGAACTGGGAGAAAGCCCCGCAGCTGCAAGGAAGTAAAGAAGCAGGAATGGAAGTAGAATAAATAGGTAAAAAGTGGGTGCAGCCAGGGTGCGAAGGGACGCTCCAAATACCCTTTAACAGTGCATACAGTGCACCACGTGAGGTGGACTGGGGGCACTACCCGGCTATGTGGGTGCATACTGTAGGGTAATATAACATACATTTCTAGCAAATCATTCCAGGATTGACACATTTTTAAAATTTCTAAGTAACAGGTTCTCGTAGTGAAGAGTCGAAAGATATTTCCTACTGAGCTACAGACCTGGTGTTAAGAAGAGTTATAGTAATACACTAAAGTCAGGGTAGTTGTTAAATGAATGGTTTACAAGATACTCCCTCCAACAGGATGGTTTAGTGGTCGACTGTGAAAGATATATTGATGTTTTAGCTGGTCTTATGCCAGCACGGGCTTTGGCTCTAGGACAGTCCGTATACTGATGATGGTAGAGGGAAGGTTTCCTATAGCATTTTGAATATAAGAAGGCCAGGTTTAGTAATAATAAATAACCGAAGTATTGATGCCGCATATTGGAAACATTAAGAACCCCACCTTTCACACACCTCACGGTAATATTCTCTGCGCTACGTGTACCAACCAAATACTGCAGTCAGTAAAGTCAAAGACAGAATTCACACACGCACACACACAAAACAAACATGCACACCCACATGCAAATACCCACATCCAAACCTGACAAAACATTGCACACCCACAAACGTATAGGTTTCCCCTTTTTCTAGAGCCACAACCACGGACGAGAGAAAGACCTACCTACCTCTGACTGACCGTCTGAAAGTCATAAGGATTCAGTGACCCGTGTAATCGTTCCGTTAACTTGTGGTCCTCCATTTCCCGGTGTGCTGGCTACCAAAGTCTTTCTCAGCTTTTGGCCACTACAGTTGCAAACTCCTAAATCTAACAGTCACCAGCTGCTGCTGTTCGGTCTAATGTTTGGCATTGGAGAGCTAGGTCTATGGTGCTGCAGAGGGGTGTTTGTGTCGTTCAAGCTTTACGTAGCTTTCGTAACTCTCGTTTTTGTTCTGCGAGACATTTTTTGCTTTTGTCTTTTTTTGTCATATCGAATTTTTTTTTATTTGTAAGTTTGTATGTGCATCAGAATTTTGGAATAGGACAGCTGCAATATGCATACAACCGTGTATACATACACGTATATGCATATATAAAAAAGGCATACATATACTCTATATATATATATATAAATATATATTATACATATACATACATATACAGTATATATATATATATATATATATATATATATATATATATATATATATACATAAATATATATATATATATATATATATATATATATATATATATATATACATAAATATATATATATATATATATATATATATATATATATATATATATATATATATATTTATATACATATACAAGTGAATGTCTTTATATTTGTTTGGCCTCTATAGTTCCTCATTTGACGGGTTGGTATCGTTCTCGGCTAGCACTCTGCTGGGCCCGTGTTCGATTCTCTGGCCGGCCAATGAAGAATTAGAGAAATTTATTTCTGGTGATAGAAATTAATTTCTCGTCATAATGTGGTTCGGATTCCACAATAAGCTGTAGGTCCCATTGCTAGGTAACCAATTGTTTCTTAGCCACGTAAAATAAATCTAATCCTTTGGGCCAGCCCTAGGAGAGCTGTTAATCAGCTCACTGGTCTGGTTAAACTAAGGTATACTTAACTTATAGAAATCTGAACCGCTTGACAGACCCAGACAAAATTTTGCACACGGCCTCTACGTCACCCCAGAACACGAACAAAACAAATTAAATTTTCGTTTTTACGTCACCTTTTCCTTCAGTTTTCTGGGTTTATACTCATTTTTTACCTGGCGCTTCACCTTTTCTTCTGGCGCTGCCAGAAGTATGATTAATCTACAACAATAAATCCCCTATAATATCAATTTTTGATCAGAATTTACGAGAATTTTGATCATAATTTCTGATAATTATTAATATAAGTGTTAAACATATACTCACTGCTTGGTTGTATTGTTAAATTAAATATTTTTGGTTTTGTTACAAAACATATTTCATAGCAATACAGCAATGAACCCAAACCAGCTGGTACAGAGTTTTTTTTTTAGCTGTCTTCCTCATTCGCGCATGCGTAATAGCTGCTAGCTCAACACGACGTGCAAAATGTATGACAGTATATAATTTTTCTTTATTAGTTCAAATGCGAATTTTCTCATTAATTCGATTGTTTCTTCTTTGTTTTTGCCTTCGGAATTCGTTATAGTGACTATTTCGATGCATCACGATGGTGTATATCGTTATAAATTTGGTTTAAATAAGGTTTATGGGGTGTTTTCGCAACAACACTTCACTATATACCTAATGCCGGTAGGTATGGTCTGCCACACCAAGGGTGTAAAAAATTTCCACACTCCTTTTAGGGGTTTATTGTGGTCAGATATATTATTTTCTTATATTATATGATTCACTGGCCTATGTTCTCGGTCATTTGCATATTTATATATGTTTATATAATGATGACTAAATAAAGAGCCATCAAAGAATGGTTGTTTATGCTGAATCATGAAGCAGCAGAAGTTTGTCGAACAATGTCTTGATTGACACTTCGAATGCAGACGACAACAGAGCAACTGCTTTAGGTTTCCATCTAATTAAAGTAACTTAAATCTATTTAAATTGTTTTAATAAATATAAAAAGTGATTGTGACTAACTTGATAAGGATGTTTATGGGAAATGATCTTTAGACTGTGAAGGAAAGCATATGTCGTTTTATAAACATTAGATTTTACTGATGGTTGAATGAATTTAAAATTTAGGCGACTGTGGAAGTCAACGATGTGGAAATGTGGCAACACTGGGTCCATCTGTTGTTGCACGAGAGACAGACCTTCTCCACTCCCATACACACACAAGCACACAGTCACACCTAAATGTGAATTGTAGAAATACAATATTTTTTATTTATTGTCTTTGTTCAAAGGAGATGCCATTTATTCTCTTCTGACAAAGGAACAAAACTTCCCCTCCCCCTCCACCTTCCCCTCACCCTCCCGTCCCCTTCACTCTTCCCTTCTTTTTCCCTCTGCCTCCCCTCCCCTCCCCTCCCCTTTCCCTTCCTCCTCCCCTTCCCCTCCCTTCACCCTTCCCCTCACCTTCCCTCTTCCCTCTCCCTACCCGTGAATGTCATTCAGATTTTCCCGGGCAGCGACGGGCTGGTCAGCTATTATATATATATATATATATATATATATATATATATATATATATATATATATATATATATATATATATATATATATATATATATATATATATCTATAATATTAAATTTCATCAACATGTAGTTAACATATATATATATATATATATATATATATATATATATATATATATATATATATATATCTATAATATTAAATTTCATCAACATGTAGTTAACATATATATATATATATATATATATATATATATATATATATATATGTATATATATATATATATGTATATATATATATATATATATATATATATATTAAACTTCATCAACATGCAATTAACCTTCATCACTGGAATATTCCCCACAATATCTGCAGTCTGAAATTTCATATTTCTCGCAAATTGCTCTCAAGGAAACACTGGATGAAATTCCCAATTTTCGAAGATATTTTTACTTCAAAGTGATGGTATTCAAACAGTCAATTTACTTTTATTTGATCTTTATTAAGCCCCCCGTTTCAAAAAGCTTCCTCGTCGAGAGGCAATTATTGCCCTTGGAGACTTAGACTTACTCCCCCCCACAAAAAAAAAAAAAAAAAAATGCAATTAAAAGGAAAAGGAAAAAATATTGCTTGATTTTCACGCAGCTGAATAACAAGGAATAATAGTGGAGTTTTGCGAGAATTCCCAAGCAGCGTATAGTTACTATTAATTTACGCGAGATTGAAGTGTGAATAATTTCCATTTGGGGGAACGAACGGTTTTCCCACTGGGAGAAAGAACGTGTTTCTTAACAGAGACATGGAAAGAGGCTTATTATAAAATAAATTCTACATCGTTGTTTTCTGGGGAACAAATCTCCTCACTGGAACCCATTTACTTGTGTATATACATATAATATATATATGTATATATACATATGTGTGATACATATATATATATATATATATATATATATATATATATATATATATATATATATTATATATATAATGCGAAGGAAAGAAAAACAATGGAGTGCTGCATTGTTTCTCTTTCCTTCTTTGATTTTGTCTGTTTATATATTCATCACGTTCCATATTTTCGTGATTCAGTTATACATACATACATACATACATACATACATACATACATACATACATACATACATACATACATACATACAGACAAAAAGTTACATGGAACAAAATATAGAGTTAAAGTCGGTGTTATACAAGATCGACTTTTTAACATAGTCGTAAGTATGCAGTATACTATGATTTTTTTAGTGAAAATACATTAATAGATTTCTACTAACATTTATCCCCAAGCTTTCACTTTATTTTCATGCTTTATACTTATTTAAAAATGATTACTTACCATTATTTCAGGCTCTACTTGAATTCGTTGATCCGGTGAAGATTCGGCACATGCACATGTGTAACTCTTGACTGGCTGAAAATTATCGTTTACGATATCGTTGGCTTATTGTGGTAAACGTTAAAACTTTCTTCAGTAATATATTTGAATGTTTATATACACAAGAACCCTCACAACATCTTATATAAATCATAAACATGCCAATTTGTTTAGATAATATACCTATACAAGTACAAGATAGACGAGCTAGTATCCCACAGTCTATTCATAAACAAACGATAGGCTGTCAATTATGCCCAGGCTACACCTGGACCTATTCTTACAAACTGTTCAGAACACAAAATTTCCTTATTACTCAAACTATTCTATGTACACTTTAACAGCATGACTGTGACTAAACTGGGAAAATAACTTTTACTGCTGTTGACTTCTAGAACACGAATATTAATCCGCCAACTATTCGATTTTACTGTCTTTCTTTTAAGCATACTTTCATTTCACATCATTCAAAATTCCTTTCTCACTGTATACTTTATTCATTCATTCTAGGTATTGTTCTAATGACATTAAAAAAAAGTCTAGGCTAACCTTTTACGTCGTATATGTCATCAACACACAAAGGATGACGGGAACTCGAGGAGATAAGTTATTTGGCAAAATACTCCCAAAATTGCGCAGTCACTGAAACATTATAATGACTTGCATGCTCTAGAAAAAAATATATAAATAGAAACTATTCGGGAAAGAAAACCGCAACACCTTGCCATGCATTAACTGAAATTTCCCGCCTTCCAGTCAATGTTGCAGTAGCTGCTCTTTTCACCACTACCCTTCACAGCATTATAGGCAACAATATTTCATGCTGTTTCAAATATTAACCTAATCTATGTAATTTACAGGCAATAAATTATTAAAATGCCTTTTGCTTGCACTCGCATAGCCCGGAGTCTTTTAATTTACCTACAGTGAGATGGAACAATTCTTGTAAGCCTGTTCATTTGCGTTCGAACTGCGTAGACTATTTGATACAAGTGCGTCTACTCGTGATTGTATTGTTATATATATTATCGAGATAAATCTGCATCTTATGCTCTATATTAAAAGTGTGATGGTTCTTTGTACATATAAGCATTTAGATGAATTACTGAAGAAATAGTTTTCAACTTTATCAGAGGACGACCGCGATATCGGAGACATTGATTTCAGCCAATCACGAGCCAGCTATGAGTGTTGCCACATTTACATAAAACCTAAGTACAGTAGGTGAGTGACTGTGGACAAAGAATGAAATAGACTATACGTAGTAACCGTGCGGGTATTCTATCGAGCCAGGCTGCCGATAACGTCTGTGCCAGGCTCGTTGGGCAAGTTTCAACAGTACTAGCATGTTCTTACCGTCATGGTCCCCTTCAACATCCGACATAACCCAAGAAAACCCAAAGTTCCATTCCTTCAACGGTACGCCATATTGTCTGATATAGGCCTAGGTCTAGGTAGCCTTGCCTAGCCTAGTTGTTCAGGTAAGTCACAGATCACGATGGCCTAACTTGCTATAGCCGAAATCAGGGTTCGGAATGACTTTAATTCACTTCACTGAGTATGTGAATACCGTGGTTTTAGACATAATGTACTTTCCTCAGTCCCGCCAATGTCTGGAAATGCAGCCGCAACTCGGCTTCGTAAGTATCAAGATGCTTTTTATTCAAGAGCATCTTCGAGTTCGGCGGTTGTTTGGGCTCCATAGAATTCGACTTCCCGTACGTTCTCGAATGTCCAGTGTTCGCTCTCTGTTTATCTGGTCCCACGCATGCACACCTGGACGAAACCGAGAATTGATCGAATGTAAACAAACGTAAAGAATAGTTGTCCCTCTGCGCCCGTTTTCTTTAGCAGCTATGCTCGCTTCCGTCAGCAGTGACGGGAAGTTTAGTTTTAAGTTTGTCAATGGAAATTAATATAGAGGACCCTTTTATCATATTTAGTTTGTTGTATATTTGATGTTCAAGGTAATTTTTTATTTTCATCTGAGGAATTTTGCGTATACATTAAGTTTTCTTCTCTTTTGTTTGTGACGTTTTACTAGCATGCAGTCAGCCCCCGTTGTGCTAACTGTAACCTATTGCAATTAGATATTGTTAAGCTTACAATTATGAATGTATAAATCCAGCATACTTACATTCATAGCAATATTAACTGGTTACTGTAAGATTACACTACTTGCAGTCAGTCCAAGGGCCAAAGATTTCTAGCAGCATTTTATCTAAAACATTGCAGTGATAACTCGTATTCAGATGGACCTGAGTCTGACATATATCATTTATGCTTCTTTCTAAACTATTTTCCCCGGTGATATGTACTGGAGTGAGGATGCATGCCCCACGTCCTTTTCCACTATAACTCATCCTCCCTGGACAAGGAACCCAGTCCCTGTGACTGGTAGAATGAGTGTCATGACCATTATATCACGAGAACTCGTGGCTCAGCAGTTTCAACCTCAGTAAGACGAGATACCAGAGTTGAATTCCTGTGTGCCTTTGTTAACATGAGTAGTGAATTACAGACTTGGTTGTTATTCAGTTGTGTTGGGTTGCAGCCAAGGCCTGGGGAGAATATAGGGCTGGAAACCTCATTGAAAAAATGTTTACCACATACACACACACACACACACACGCACACACACACACAAGCTGCATGTATATATATCTGTATGTGTGTATATATATATGTATGTATGTATGTATGGATATATATATATATATATATATATATATATATATATATATATATATATATATATATATATATATATATATATCTTAGATTACTCCCCATGGTGTTCATTAAAAGTCTTTATGATGCAGTGTGTATGAGAGAGAGAGAGAGAGAGAGAGAGAGAGAGAGAGAGAGAGAGAGAGAGAGAGAGAATGGGATATATCACTTTATACATGTTATCTAAGTGTCACCCTGATTCTTATGGCACCCCCTCTCTGTCGTCAAGATTATTGACATCTCAATCCATGTCGTAATGTGCAGCAGAATCGTGTGGCCATTTTATGTCCCAAAATCATTCGTCTGCAGGGCTTATAGGTCCCAAGGCGAATCTCTGTGACTGACGAATATATATAAGAGATATCATATTCAGAATTACAGATCGTAAGTAAATGAGAACAAAGCTTGAAATTTGAGTGTTTATAAAATATAGGTCTAGGACTTCGTGAGTTCGCGAGTGTGTGCCCATTGGAAAATCAGGCCCAGTTTTCTTTTTCCCATTTTCTGAACGAAGTTTCGTTTATTCTCTCGCATTGCACACTGAGGCTATCGGGAATACTATTAGCGCCCGTTTTACGACTCCTGGAAGCAATAAAACACATTAGGATAATAAATAAAAGAGAGGGGAAGTCACCGCAAACCAATGGTCCCCAGGGGGTCCTTCTCCCCCCATCCCCCCTTACCCATATCCCTGTGTCATCCTCCTCCCCTCCTTCCCCCCTCCTCCTTTCCTTCTCTCTATTCCCCCCATTCCGAAAATCCCGAAAATAAACAAACGGTCAAGATAATCACACGTGTCTCTAAGGGCCGGTATTTTATCTCTCTCTCTCTCTCTCTCTCTCTCTCTCTCTCTCTCTCTCTCCATCAAACTCGGCTTTTCTGAGGATGTGTGTAGAACCACAAAGACATTGTGTAAATAAGAGTGTAAAAAGAGACCTTAATTTCAGCGGAATCGCAAGAAATAAAGCTTTATTTTCCATCTAAGTGACAAGACAGTAATTGTTTTTCTCAAACTTTTTATTTTCTTATGCCACTTACGCATGTACTTAAAATGATATTCTGAAGTACCTCTCAATTTTGCATTACCCATCATAAGACATACTCCACGTGCACCTTTAGACCTACGCTGTGACGATTTTATATACTGTATATATGTATGTATTTATATGTATTTATACATGTGTATAATATATATATTATATACATTATATATATATATATATATATATATATATATATATGTGTGTGTGTGTGTGTGTGTGTGTGTGTGTGTGTGTGTGTATTATATACATAAAATATTTTTCATTTTAAATTAATCTTAAAATATTAAATAATTATGTTTTGTTAGTTTTGCAATTTGCATACGAACTACATTACTACCAGGCAAACAGTGTGATTTTACTTTATTATCACCATTATCCAGAAGATGAATCCCTATTCATATGGAACGAGCCCACAGGGGCCGCTGACTTGAAATTCAAGCTTCCAAAGAATATGGCGTTCATTTGAAAGCAGTAGCAGAAGGTAAGGGGAAATACGAAAAGAAGAGATCACTTAGAAAAGAAAAAACAAATTAACAAATTAGTGAATAAATAGATAAAAATGTGAATTAATATTTAAAAAAGGAGAATTGTATTGCTGTAGTAATTTTTATTACATTTTCATCTATTTATTAATTTATTAATAAGTGAAATCTCTTCTCTCGGTATTTTCCCTTACCTTCACTTACTTCCTAATGAGCACCATATTCTTTGGAAGCTTAAATTTCAAGTCAGTGGCCCCTTTGGTGGGCTTGTTCCATATGAATATGGTTCATTTTCTGAATAATAATAATAATAATAATAATAATAATAATAATAATAATAATAATAATAATAATAACAGCGCATTGATGTTTTAAAAAATATTCTTATATGCTGTGACCAGTGGTCTTAAACGCTGAAGGGACCTCTAAGGTAAAAGTGGGCTACTTTTGAAAAAATGGATGACACCATTAGATATGGTTACCCTAGAAACAACTTCCTCTACATGAAGGCTGGCGGCCCACTTTACCCTTGAAGATCTTGGGACTATTTTGTTGACATCCTGCATTTCAAATGAAATGTTCAGGGGCAGGCTCTCTCTCTCTCTCTCTCTCTCTCTCTCTCTCTCTCTCTCTCTCTCTCTCTCTCTCGGTGTTCGACATTTTACTGAGTGTTTTTGTTTCTTGTATATAGAATGATTATACTCTCTGTATGTTGGGCTTAATCAGGAATGATCATACAGGTTACTCTTGCTTGAAAAATGAAAAAAAAAAATAAATAAATAAACCAGAAATAAAATAAAAATTATAAAATGGAAGTCATGGAAATGAAAGGATGAAAGTTAAAAATTATAAGAAGTACCAAAACCCGAAAAATTATAATGAAATTGTAATAAAATTTAAAGCTAAACATAAAAATTTAAATAATGAAATCGAATAATGGTCATAAAATTAAAAACAAAAATGATAAAAATAAATACAAGAATACTAAAAAGGAACATTTCCGACTAGTCGTCTGTACATTTCGTTTATACCCTTGTTCCCAGAGTCGATCTTTCTGTGGTAGCGAGGATAGCTCCTTTGAATATTATTATATCATAAAAGTCGGCGTTAGTTTGTCAGTCCGTTGTTGTCCCTTTCTGTCTCCGAGTTAATGAAATTCCCCTCATTTTTCACCCCTCCTTGTTTTTTCCATCTCCATACTTCCGTAAATCATCCTCGTCTTTGAGACATGTTTTATTGCTTCTTTCGCGGTTTTGGACTCTCTCTCTCTCTCTCTCTCATTATTCACCCTCCTTTGTGTCCCCATTCCTCTAGGTCTGACCTAGAGGAGGATACAGGGATAAGGACACATATATGTATGTACGTATGTATATATATATATATATATATATATATATATATATATATATATATATATATATATATATATATATATATATATATATATATATATATCTGCTCTCAAAGGAATAATACACGATAAAGGTTCTCACCCTAACCAGTATTCGAACCTATGCCATTTATGGTTAGGAGTAGGGTGACAATGGCTATAGGCTACACTCAGCCATTAGAAACGCCGAGCGGATAAGGTCGCTGTCACCCTACTTCAACCCCAGTGTGGCATAGGTTCGAATCCTGGTAAGGGAAAGTGCACTCACTGTATATAATTCCTCTTGACTGTAAGTTATTCCCAAGTTACAGTCAATTTGATGTATGTATATATATATATATATACATACACATAATATATATATTGTATATACATACGTACATACATACACACAATATATATATATATATATATATATATATATATATATATATATATATATATATAATATGTTTTTGTCATTAGTTTCACAAGTGTCCTTTTTCACTCATATTAAGCCGCAATTAAGATATTGATATTAAGTTCCTTTATCTTTAGAATATACGTGCAAACATGTACAGTGTATATGTACACATATGTGTATATATATATATATATTATATATATATATATATATATATATATATATATATATATATATATATATATGTGTGTGTGTGTGTGTGTGTGTGTGTGTGTGTGTGTGTGTTATATATTTAACTATATATATGCATATGCACTTATCAAAAAACCCAACATGTCTTCTCTTCACTACACTGGTTTAAGCTTTTTCATGAAAAATATGTTATAGATATAATCTTCACACGGATTAAACCCGGCTCAGTAAATCACTTGGTTTTCAAATGCTATCTTTTACATGTGAATTTCAGTCGAAAAATATCAAAAATCATTTCTACTCTCCAGCGCGGAGCCATCGAATAACATTAACGTTTTAAAAATAATATCAGGCAATATTGCCAAAATATTTCAGAATACTTCGCCATTTTCGCTCTCTAATGTTCGGTATATATCATACAAATGGTCCGCATATTCTTTAAACACATTTTCACTTTGATATAGTCTCTGGAATACTCATAAATAAACAGAATATTCACGCCGAGCAATTCGGGACTGGAAATGAATTGGACGGGAATATTTACATATCTGCCACCTGTTTGTCCCACCCGCGGCCCGGGTTTATTTGTCGCTGACTTTGAATTAAATGAATTGTCAAATCGAGAATTGAAGTATGTCAGCGAAAGCAGCTAAATCGCGCCGGTAAGTGTATACACAATTCGCCTGTTTATTAAGCCGTGCAAATATTAGCGGGATACTTCGTGTGAAGTTCTACCTCACAGTGTGCTGAGTGATCTGACAGTTGTAGGAGGTGTTTTTCCTGCGGTATCGTTGTTTTTTACATTTTCATTCATCTCATAATGAATCTTTTAAGCGTACGTCGGGTGATATGGGGGAAAAAGAACCTTACTTAGTCTAACAGTCATATTCATGCGGACTTTCCCTCTTGCTATTTAGCGACGACAGCCGTCACGCTCAGCTCCCCGTAAGGGGGCTAGTGCCGTCAGTGCAACCTACGTGGTACACTGTGGGCATTACTGAAGGATGTTTGCAGCGTCTTTTCGTCCCCTAGCTGCACCTATTTTTCAACCTTTACTTTACCTCCATTCTGGTTTCCTTTCGTCAGTCATGCTGTCCAACACTCTAACTGTTAATTACGCCTTCTGATCATTGTATTTCATTTTCTTAATTTTCTTAATTCTCTCCGTTTTGCTGTCCAACCGCACAAACGAAGTCTTTTCACTGCCTTAAGCGGTAAATGCCCAAAAATACCCAAGAGCTTGGCTTGGCAGCCTAAATTTCATAAATCGAATTCTATAATCATTCCCGTTCAGCTAAAATTTCCTCTGAAAAAATACGAGAGGGCTTCCCAAGAATGAAGTTACTTTCAAAGAGGCATTTATCCTTCCGAGAAACTTTTTATGCATGCTCTCTGAGAAAAGCGAGACACCCAGGTTTCTGTCAGATTGCCGTCAGTGCAGCTAGATAATTAGACAGAGATGGGCGAACCCACACCGTGACCGTCAGCAGCTTGCGTGCATTTCTGAAAATCTGTCTGTCGGGATGACTGGGGCTGGCGTCCGTGGAAGTATTTCAGTATATGCATGACTCCTTCAACAATGTATGGCTGGCGTCATGCAACTTAGACCATCAGTATCATGTCTCTAATTTCTGATTCGGAAGGGTTAATCCTCTCTCTCTCTCTCTCTCTCTCTCTCTCTCTCTCTCTCTCTCTCTCTCTCTCTCATTCGTTTCCGTTCGTTCTCCCTCCTGGCTCCCTCCGGAAACCCTCTTTTCACCTCCTGCGTTATATCGCTGTCAGGAAATTAGTTAAGGGATTAATACCCCTTCTCCCCATCTCTCTGAGGGGATTAATTGGGGATGGGATGTGGGAGGGGGAGGAGGAGGAGGAGAAGGCAAAGGAGGGAGGGGATTTATTGTGGAGAATGTATGCAAGGAAAGAGTAACAAAGGACTACAAGTGTATGACTGCAAACACTCGAATCTCTCGACTAGAATCGAAACAGAGCGTGGAGTCATTTTTCTTTCCTCAATGGCGGAGAGAGAGAGAGAGAGAGAGAGAGAGAGAGAGAGAGAGAGAGAGAGAGAGTGTCCTTGTGCTTCATGTTAGCGGGATTATTTCATCGGATTTAATTATCAAGAAGAAATGAAAAGGTTTTGGCGTTATTTAGATGAAAATAAATCGGCATTTATCGTTTGGTTCACCGTTATTATCAAGGCTTTAGGCATTACTAAAGGGTATTTGCAGTGACCCCTCTGGCCCCTAGCCTCTTCCAGTTTTTAGCCTTTTGCTTTACCTCCATTCCCACTTCCTTTCGCCAATCTTGCTGTCCAATACATCTAACAATTACTTTTGAGTGCGACTATGAGGCTTTCTCCCAGTTCCATCTTTAAGATCCTCGTGCTTCAGCTCTGGTTTTCTGTATCTCTTTATGTTGCTGTCAAACAACTCCAACTCCCTCTTTTCAGCGTTGAATGGCCGAGAGTGCCTCAGTGCATGGCTTTAGAGTCTAAATTTCCTAAATCAAATCAAATTATAGTCAAGGAAAATGGCTGCGTTCCTCTAAAAAGCTCTGCTCGCAGACCTTTGTTTTAATTTTCTCTGGCAGAAGATGACTGCGTGATGAATAAGGTCATGTTTACGTGTATAGTAGAATGGCGTTTAAGCAGACATATAAATAAACTGTTGTGGAAAATATTTCTGACATTCCTCTTTCGAAAGAAGCAATAAATAACTCTCCCCGATCTCACCAAACATCCATATGAAGATTTGATAGCAGAGACATGATTTAGAAGATTTCAAATTAGATTTACAGATTATGTACGATCAGGCGACCAATTTTCTGTTTTTTTTTTTGATAAATGACGCTATTTGTTATGGTAATAAAAGGAAATAGGATGATAATAGGGATAATAAGTTCTCATTTCTTCCTAACTTTGTTGGTGAAGCAGAGAATGAGTTATGGGAGGGTTCATCTAGAAAATATTGAGTAGAAATTGGCTTTTTTTGGGCGATTAGCTTTCAATAATAATAATAATAATAATAATAATAATAATAATAATAATAATAATAATAATAATAATAATAATAATAATACTATCTTTTTTATTGTCTTCATCCTCCAGGTATTTTCGTTGCATATGGGACGAAAATAGCTGGAGGATGAAAAGCCCATAAGAAGACAGAAAAGAAAATGTCACTCCAATAATAATAATAATAATAATAATAATAATAATAATAATAATAATAATACTCTTTAGTTGAAAGGTTATATGTTCATGTAATCATATCATGACACCACGATGTACGGAGTCAGTACCTTTTCCACAATTTAAATTTCGATCTCTATCATCAAATAAATATTGTTGTTAAGATTATCAATATTTTGCATCGCAGTTGGCTACACCACGTTTGGTAGTTTTTTTTCACGTGGATGGTGTAATTGTTTATCAGTTATTGCAGGTTACCTTACTAACGTCATCAAGGGATTCACAATCTGGGAATCAAGTAATTTTGTTAGTAAAGTTATATATATATATATATATATATATATATATATATATATATATATATATATATATATATATATATATATATATATATAATATATATATATATATATATATATATATATAATATATATATATATATATATATATATATATATATATATATATATATATATATATATTATATGAATATCACGGCTGAATCAACTACTATAAAGCCCTTATGGCAAAATATACCAGGCAGGGATCCTTATAGACCTACGAGTGATAGGAGAGTTGTTGACCAGTAAGTGTCTCATCTTTTCAGGGAGGCATCCTTATAAGTCTCAAGGGATAACACGTGCGGAGTTAGAGATCTGTCCCCTGGCTCAGTCCCAAATCCCATTTACCACCCACTGACTATTGAACCTTTAAGCTGGGCAAGCCCTTCTCCTAATCCAGGTAAAGTTGCATCCTTGGCCTGAAGCGATGCCTGCAGCCCCAATCCAGATCTCACAAACACAGAGATCACGCCATCAAAGCAGTTCAAGACAAATCAGTCTAGGAGACGGTCAGCTGGGTAATCTCTCTGGGCAACAACCCCAGAGCTGGGGTGATTTGGGAACTCGCACTTTATTCACGCTGGACAGAAGTACCAATTCCCAGACAGTGTCGCTAACTTGGATCACATTAACACAAGGTTGTGTGTAAATACAAAACCAGGAAGCAACGAAGGTAATGTGCCCCCGAAGGGAGATTGGTTGGCCAGTATCTTTTTCTCTGACCCATTTTTTATCTCTCTCACATTGCATTGCTCAAGTAACTTCTTGTCTTCTCAACTTAAACAGTCTGTATACATCCCACGTGTAATTCCTTGACAGTGTATAATGTAATTCTCATCCCTTGCTAGCAAGTGAGTACAGTAAAGAATTTCTGTCCAATTCTTGGGTTTATTCAGTTATAGAGAGAGTATCATCTCAGTGTTATTCTTACCTTGGATCATTTCATTCCAGGAGTGTTATTGATGCCATTACCAGCATAGCCGTGTGACTGTTGTGTTCCTGATTGCCTGTAAATTTCCGCCCTACCGAGGCTGATAGAATTATTGCGTGACTGGCTCATGGACCACTTGCACGTGGCCAGTATTCGTAATTGTAATGCGTAATCAAATTCACTCATTCATTGCTGTTGTGTAAATTCCCCACTAACTTCCTGTAGTGAAAGTGTCCATTTTCCTTGGTAATTTCTTCCGCGTTGTGATTGTAAGTAATAAATTGCTGTTAAGAAACCCATTTTCACTTGGCAGCCTGCCATTTCTTTGTTAATTTTGCATTTCTTTAGATTATGGGCTTATGAGGGGTTTCCTTGTAAGGATAAATCATTATTTCAAGGCCCAGTACTCAACCCCCCCTCCCCATAAGGCCGTAACAGTGGCGACCTTGCCAGGGTGTTGCTAATCAATGGGATTAGATTTAAAGAAATCACCCCCCTGTAAATTATTTAGCAATTGATTTGAACCTGATATAATTCTTCAAAGGGAATCTGGAACCTGCAATGCAGGTAACAGGTATTAGAACTAAAGTGTTTAAAGTGTGTCACATTTGTATAAGAAGGAAATTTGCGATCTGATGCATGGTGTATTTTAATTTGTGATTAAGGTATAAATTCAAACCAGTGAGGGCGAAAATGAACTGAATTTAGCGCCATCATGTTGGTAGGCCAAAGCGATACTCAGTCAGGAGAGTAGCAATTTAGGGCTCTTGACATTTGCATGTTGGCACCTGCATGAAATTTGCTTGCCATCAGGTATAGTGTTAACCATTAGCTAGGTGAGCTCATTCGAAAGAAAAGTGTACAATTTTCCCCTCTGATAGGTCAGTGGAATTTTTATTTCATCAACAATGTGTAGGAATCCCACGATTGGCAACTCGCTCCACTGTTGGGCTAGCTCTGTCTGCTTCAGCATCCATTGTGTGCGTCAGTGAATTTCGCTCACCAGACAAGTTTTGCTCTCTATCACAATTCTTAGATAGCATAGTCACTGTGTTATTTGTATATCATTTACCCAATATCTGCTCAAATTATACGCGCAACAAAGTAGATCATTACATGTACCTGTATTTCTTGTAAATAAGAAAGATTTAATTGCTTTTGTGTGTGCAGCTGTACATTTTTGTATGTGCGATGAGTCCATTTAGATTCACTTACCAAGGAGTGGGCGGGTCAGAGTTGGAATCAAGACAACACTTCGTTTTGTGTTCAAGATAACAGCTTTGTTTAAAATCCTTGTAATAGAATAGTCCATTTGCATTTGTAAGCGTTAGTTCACGTCTATATATAGGCATGCATCAATCCTTCAGAGGAAACTCATGTAGTTTCTTGTATCCTGTAAAATAAAGTAAGAATGCGGGCATCAGCATGTTTGTTCGAGTGATGAAGTTCTCTCAGCTGACCCACTCTTGTTTGAAACAAAAGCGCATGAGGAGATTGTTTATAAACAACAGGCAACCATTTTGAATTCACTTTCAGCTGTCTGGTGTCAACATGCGTGTCCTTCACCTGTCAAACCCAAGGCAGTCATTTTTCAAGAATCATTGTCAAACACTTTACGCTGTCAACTCACACACCTATGTAAATTTCCATTTAATGCTTACACAAGTTTGGTATCACTGTAGGGATATCATCATATCATTCTTACAATTTTCTTTATTAATTTCACCTAAAACAGTCATTTTGCACTTGAAAATAAACGCAAACATCACATACCTCCTCTTCTTAAAAAAGCAATTGATCACTGCCATATCATTGATTGTAATTTAAGAGGGAAACCTTATCATTTTATTAGCTCTGCTATTATCTAGTTCGCATCCTCTATGTACATTCTTTGTTTATTCTATTTGAGAGAGATTTCATTTTCTTAAGTTATACCTTGCTACCCACTATTGCTGGGAACATGAATCTTTAACCTTGGTATATGAGTTGATTTAATTATACAACCTTTGCCTCTATAATAATCGAGTCACTCGAAGTAGCAAACATTAATTTTTTGTGTCAGATATTAATTTCTGGAATCATGTCTTTAGAAAAAAAACCACTGTTCCCGTGAGTGTTGGCTTCCGCTACGCCTTTAGACACGAAAATGTAATTATTGCTATTGTTCCCGCGACTGTTGATTACCACTACGCTTTGGATAAGTGAAATGTTGCTAGAAATAGAGCAAACCAATTTAATGTACTAGGCAGTATTTTACCGGAATTTCCCAGTTTTATCTATATACCCAATTGGGAACTTTACCGACCCATTCGTAGCCTGTACTTATGAATGCGCTTTTTGTGCTAATTTTATACTTTGTGTGTGTTCTACACGGCTCATTAGCATGCCATTGTTGCAGTACATGTTTATTTAATTAGTCTATTCTAAATGAACAACAACCCTGCTCCATGTTACCCTTGTGTCTGTGGGTGAGTTTACCATTTTCTGTGTTTTTATACACAAAAATACGTAAGTGCCATCGTCCACTGCATGTTGTCTAATTAATTGCTTCAAGTATTCAGCCTCTGCATGATTGGCTTGACTATTGATCGCCATGTGTAAGCTCAACCAAACTTCTTCACGAACCAATCTGTAAATTTTTGTGCCTCTGAATTATTCAGTTCTTCAGAACTCAGTCACTTCTGCAGGTAAATCTTGTAGTGTGTCAAATCTCTGTTCTTTGGAACTGTATTGCACATTTAGTGCCAGTGCCATCCTTATTTTTTGGGGGCACTCCCATTCCATGCCATTGTAGGTGTGGCCATCTTAAAATTTTAACATTACCAAAACTCTGCTCCTGTTACCACTATGTCCTTGAGCAAGTTAAGCAAATTCAAATAATTACATCTTGCATTCATAGGCTTTCACCCAAGCATTGTAAAATAATAATACCTGTGCATTTGTAGGCTGTGATCCATGCATTGTGTTAATCCTCAAATTTTATTAGTGTCTTCCTTATTAAAATGGCCACCTACAAGGAGGCAGCTGCTGCCTACGAGAGGTTCGGACAGAAAGTAGGCTATACTGGGTACAGTTTACAAGAATATTTAATACGATGCTAACTGATCAGCTAGAAAGAAACCCTGAGAGCCAAGCCGAAAGGGGAGCCCTTCCAAAGCATCCCTCCAAAAGAGATTTCAGTAAGGCATATTGCTGTGTGTGCACAGCCTACAGGCACACTCAGAATTATAGAAAGTGCCTTGCAAGAACCACTCAGCCAGTGTCTAACCCCTCCCCTCCCCAGACCCAGTGCCACCGCCTGCACCTGCTCCTATCCCACAACCTAGGGCTGGGCTCCTACTAAGGGTTGGTTGCGGAGGTTCTGCTTTTTGTGTAGCGTGCGTGGGCATTCCCAGAATTGGACCTGGTGCCCCGCCAGGTCCATTACATCTCCGCCCAAATTCATAGACTCTTGTATACGTGACTCACTGCAATGCAAAATCACAAGGAGAGCTCCCCATGTCGCTCTTCCTGATGATGGTCACCTCTGTCCTTCTGGGCCTGTTAAACCCCTGGTCAATATAGAGGCCAAAGTCTCTCATTGCTCGGCATGTGCTACCCGATGGCACCCAAGGCAGAGAGTATGAAGAAATGACCTCTGAGTGGGTGGATGGCGTCACCTATACTATTCCCACTTTCCTCCTAAGAGTGGACACACCCCACACAACAAAGGCCATATAATAAAGCAGTGCCGCCTAGGAGTGGTGGAGAGAATCCACAAAATTTACATCATCCTAGGCCATGACCTCCTGATGGATTACCTTCCATGGATGGGACCAACCCCCAGAACCAGATTTCAGCTGGATCTTTATGCCTGCACTTCCCTCACCTCCAGCAAACAAGCTAGTGCCTAGCCTAGAGCTAGTGCCAGCCACAGGGCCAAAGCCCGAACCCTCTCCAAATCTCCTTAACTCCCTCTCAGTCTCCGTCAGGAATGGATGACTTTTCCAGCCCTGCCTTGAGATATTACTAGTGCCAATTGAATGCACTGATCAGGGCAGTACTCTGTCTGTCACGGATGTTGAGCTGTTACCAAATTCGACTCCTGTGCCTGAGCTTGCCTTAGTGCCAGTGCCAGAGTATGCCCTCAATCCCCCTTCAGGAGATCTTAGAATGAGTTCATCCTCTTCTCCTGAGTCCTCAGAAGAGAAGACTCTGGTGGACGGTTCCCTAAGAGCCAAGTTGGTTGAGATAGATGGCACCGCCTTTACTCCGGTTGTCACAGAAGCCAAAGGGGATGGCACTACTTTAGACCTTATTGTTGGCACTACTGCTATCGAGGTTGTCGCAGCAGCCAAGGCAGTGGCTAGTGTAGTGCCCCCTCCGTCTGGTAACGTAGCCACCAGCACCACTCCCTGCATAGGTCATGAAGGCATTCTTGAGCCATCCCAGGAATCAACCCTACTGGTTCCCTCTGAGATAGCCCAGCCTAATAGTGAATTAGAAGAGTCAGAGCCATCAATAAAGCCAGTACTCATTTCCACGGTTGATCCTGAGGAAAAATTAACGGAGATGAAGCACGCTGTTCCCTTGAGGAAATGTAGTCGGCTCCACCCAGTAACTACAGTTCCAGTGCTTCCCAGGAGAAGTAACTCGAAGGCTACCTGCATCAAGGGGCTAAGCCTCCAGTGCTACAGCTGGAAGGTCAAGCGCCTAAAACTCGAATAATGACAGAGCATAGGTGCTTTCCCGGCCATGGTGCCTTGGCACAGTGCCATGTATATATTCCACATAACCTTAGGATTGCATCTCTTGTAGTCATTAGAGCTATAGTGTTCTCGTGGCACTCACATTATTTAACTGTAACAGTGCCTCATTTTATACAGCAATCCTAGCCCCTAATCCAGAAAGGATGTCTAGGGTTGTCTCCTACCTCTAATCAGTAGTGTTGTATTGATATTATTTTGTACTTTGCTAAGTCTATTCTTTAGCCTAACAAGCTGAAAACACGTCCTAGCTATTTTCAGAATTTGTTACATTTTCTTGTATTTTGTAGATGTAGCTTGAATTTAACAACCCATGTATCTTGCAATGTTCCATGCTGATAATCTTGTATTACTTGGATGCAGTGTTCCATGCTGATAATCTTGTATTACTAACATACTTCATATCCATGTCCATTGTGTCATAGATTAAGTGACTTTTGATTCACTTATTCTTTACACTTAGCTAGTTATCCTTTTGTACTGTGTTAGCCTAGTTCTGTGTGAAATTTGGTTAGTATTTTATGGCCTTGAGTCACTAGCTTTGCCAGAAAATTTTATTCCTCAGATAGTATCCTTAAATAAATGCAGGCACCCTTTAAGCTAGTGTTAGAGACCTTAAGTTAAGTTAGCTAGTACACTCACCCTCCTTGGGATAAGTTAGGAGTGAATTTAGAACTATTTCCATTTTTGCATGGGACAATGATCCATTAGGAGAATTACTTAACATAATCGATCTCAGCAGCTCACTAGTGCGGACCTTCATGCCCGAAAGGGAGTGGAATGTCTGCTTAAAGGGGGAGCTTATATGAATATTGCCACTGAATCGCTAACTATTAAGCCCTATGGCAAAATATACCAGGAAGGTAGGGGAGAGAGGGATCCTTATAGACCTACGAGTGATAGGGGAGTTATTGACCAGTAAGTGTCTCATCTTTTCAGGGAGGCATCCTTATGAGTCTCAAGGGAAAACATGTGCAGAGTTAGAGATCTGTCCCCTGGCTCAGTCCAAAATTCCATTTACCACCCACTAACTATTGAACCTTTAAGCTGGCCAAGCCCTTCTCCTAATTTCCAGGTAAAGGTTATATCCTTGGCCTGAAGCGATGCCTCCAGCCCCAGTCCAGATCTCATAAACACAAAGATCACGCCATCAAAGCAGTTCAAGACAAATCAGTCTAGGAGATGGTCAGCTGGGTAATCTCTCTGCTCAACAACCCCAGAGCCAGGGTGATTTTGGAACTCACACTGTATTCACGCTGGACAGAAGTACCAATTCCCAGACATTGTCACTAACTTGGATCACATCGACACAAGGTTGTGTGTAAATACAAAACCAGGAAGCAATGAAGGTAGTGTGCCCCCGAAGGGAGATTGGTTGGCCAGTATCTTTTCCTTTGACTGATTTTATTATATCTCTCTCACATTTCGTTGCTCAAGTAACTTCTTGTCTCGTCAGCTTAAACAGTGTACAGGCAGTCCCCGGTTAACGGCATGCTTGGTTAATGGCGATCCGGTTTTACAGCGCTTGTCTAGTGACGAAAATCGGCAATTTTCAGCGCTGAAAATCGCCGATTTCCGCTTATCAGCGCCGATAATTGGGTATTGGCGCCAATACATACCTAGGAGAGGCGCCGATAACTGAAACCGGCACAGTGTTATTCTTACCTGGAATCATTTCATTCCAGGAGTGTTATTGATGCCATTACCAGCATAGCCATGTGTCTGTGCTCCTGATTGCCTGTAAATTTCTGCCCTACCGAGACTGATAGAATTATTGCCTGATTAGCTCATGGGACCACTTGCACATGGCCAGTATTTGTAATTGTAATGCATTATCCAATTCACTCATTCATTGCTGTTGTGTAAATTCTCAAATAACTTACTTTTGTGAAAGTGTCCAGTTTCCTTGGTAATTTCTTCCATGTTATGGTTGTAAGTAATAAATTACTGTTAGGAAACCCATTTTCACTTGGGAGCCTACCATTTCTTTGTTAATTTTGCATTTCTTTAGTTTATGGGCTTATGAGGGGTTTCCTTGTAAGGATAAACCATTATTTCAAGGTCCAGTGCTCACCCACCCTGTAAGCCCGTAATAATATGTATATATATATATATATATATATATATATATATATATATATATATATATATATATATGTATATTAAAATTTACCAACAAAATTACTTTATTCCCAGATTATGAATCTCTTAATGACGTTAGTAGGGTATCCTGTAATAACTGATATATATATATATATATATATATATATATATATATATATATATATATATATATATATATATATATATAGCCTATACATATACGTGTATATGTACTGTATATACATATATGTATATATATGTATTGCAGTATACATATAACATATATATGTGTATATACAGTATATATATATATATATATATATATATATATATATATATATATATATATATATATATATATATATATATATATACTGTATATACACATATATATGTTATACGTATACTGTATATACATATACATATATGTATATACAGTACATATACACGTGTATGTATAATAACCTTACCAACAAAATGACCATATAGCCTATACATATACGTGTATATGTACTGTATATACATATATGTATATATATGTATTACAGTATACATATAACATATATATGTGTGTATATACAGTATATATATATATATATATATATATATATATATATATATATATATATATACTGTATATACACATATATATGTTATACGAATACTGTATATACATATACATATATGTATATACAGTACATATACACGTATATGTATAATAACCTTACCAACAAAATGACTATTCCCAGACTGTGGATCTCTTGATGACGTTAGTAGGGTAACCTTCAATAACTGATATAGATATTTGTAAGTATGTGTATTAGCAGATTACATGACATTACCCAGGCTGATTGTGATAACGCAAACTTTCGTTTGTTTTGCTTAGTCCATTTTTAACTTGGCAAGTTACTGTCAGGCAAATTTTCTTCTCTCTTTCAGAGTAAATTTTGCATGAGTTCTATCATCGCCGAAATCAGGAGCTTAATTTTCTTCTCACCCTTACTGTAAAAATGACGTCATTTCAATGGTTCATACCAAGTGGTCCGTCTCACCAACTCACCTTCAAGTGAAAGTGGAGAGATGTCACAGCACTCAAGGATATATTAGTTCCAAGAATATAATCAGTTTCCGTCCAACCGTATTCTTAGGAATAAAAAAAAGACATTAGTTACTGTTTACAAGAAGTTCCAGCAGTTTTCGTGTCAAGATTTTCACACAAACACAAATTCATTTCTTTTTCCATCCCGTGGCTAATTCACAAACTTTTGATAGGAACAAGGTCTCGCCGTCATAATTTGTACAGCCCAAATCATCCTGCTGCCAATCAAGCCACTCGATAGGTGAGGAAGCTCTTCGTAGGATGAGTCGGTAGAGCTGCGGACTGGCACTCGCTGGGCCGGAGTTCGATTCCCCGGCCGGCTGATGAAGAGTTAGAGGAATTTATTTCTGGTGATAGAAATTAATTTCTCGCTATAATGTGGTTCGGATTCCACAATAAGCTGTAGGTCCCGTTGCTAAGTAACCAATTGGTTCTTAGCCACGTAAAATAAGTCTAATCATTCGGGCCAGCCGTAGGAGAGCTGTTAATCAGCTCATTGGTCTGGTAAAACTAAGGTATACGTTGATAGGTGGGGAGGGGAGAGAGAGAGAGAGAGAATGACCAAGCCAATCCAACTCAGCGCCGGTCTCAAGCCCTGATAAATGGGGAGCGGTTGAAGTCAGGAAAACCTCTGCCGAAACCAACTATGAAGTGAGCCACTCAAGATAAAAAAAAAAAAAAAACTGGAGGAGGCTCATTAATTCATAACCAGGGATTAAGCCATCATTCTGTGAAGTTCAGGACGATATGCGTCACCCGTCATGCCCTTGTACAGTACATTATTCAGTCATTAGGCTCCCCACCCAGAAGTAAAAGTAAAAAAAAAACTTAAATATTCGACATCTTTCATTCGAAATCTCTCTCAGGAAAACTGACCTGGGAACTTTCGCCAAATTAAGCGAGTATCCGAACCACTAGCCTTACGAACTCCCACTAACTTGCCACGTACAGTACGTTTAGTTATATGAGACATGAATATAAACAAGCATTTGTATGTATGTGTTGCTCAAATCATGCACAGCCACTCACTCTCCATAAACGACGACGAAGCGATTTGAAACCATATCATAGAATGGGATACCATTAAAGCTAGCTGCGCGCCATCCGATACTCAATAATTCCAGTTTATCTCCCTCTATCCCTTATCTATCATCGAAGACACAATAATTTCCCGGCGGAGGATTCCCCCTTTGCGCGTAGCAATACTCCTTGCATATTGCTAAGGCTTACAAGACTTCCCCTATGAATATGCAATGTTGCAGATTTCCAGAGATGCGATTTACTGCATGTTCCGTCAGATGGCGCTGGACGGAAGATCTCGGATTCCCAAGAAATACAGCATTATTTTTATGGGCGGACTTCTCTCTCGTTCCTAACGGGATTTCCTTCGGGTAATATCGCTTACCCTTTATTTATTTGACTGTGAACTGTGATATTCCCGATTCGGTTAATTCAAGACGGAGAACTGCATTATTCAATTTGTGTGATTATCGATATTGTTTTTTAAAAAAAAAATAGATAACTCGTACACAAGTCTTTCTTTGTAAATGATAATTATATTTTTGTTATTGATTTATTCAACATTTTCGTTTATTTAGATATCTGCGTAAGTGATACTATCCAGAGAAAATTACAGCTCCAACATGTTGCATGAATCTTATTTTTTATCGTTTTGATCTAAAAATGATTCCATGCTCCACAAGCAAAGTAATATTTCAAAACCTTGGTCTAGATTCCTATAGTTTTATTGAGGATATTACCTGCCTTATCTTAAATCTTTCTGTTTGGAATTCTCTTATTTGAAAGTCTAGATTATATCTAGACATCCTATGAGTATTCTCTAGGTAGCTAAATTTTTTCTTGTCCAAAGTTTTGAGAAAGGTTGCAGCTACGGGACGAAGGGACGCTGCAAAGACCCATACTTAAGGGTCTTTGCAGCGCCCCTTCGGCCCATAGCTGTAACTTCTCTCATTTCTTTTACTGTACCTCTGTTCATATTCTTTTTCTTCCATCTGAGTTTCCACTCTCTAAAAATTGTTTCCTAGTGCAACTGCGAGGTTTTCCACCTGTCACACCTTTCAAGCCTTCTTACTCTCAATTTCCCTTTCAGCGCTGAATGACTTGATAGGTGACAGTGCATGGCCTTCGGCCTAAGTTTATATTCTGTTCTATTCGAAAGTTTAGACAAATACTTTAACAGACCAACTTTCACAGCTAGAGGTCACAATACGTAAAAAATCCTTAATAACACTAATACAATTTTTGCATTAGTGCTATTATGGCCTTTCATTTCCCACGAAATTAAGTGTCTTCCGGGTTCCTACCCGGAAGAAAACCCAACGCCTGCAATGTATAATTATTATATCCCCTCTGTTTATATGCAACGTAATTACGTCATATAACCAACAAATTACTTCATTAAACTTAAACGTATATAAATCTCCCTGGTGGGTTATTTTCCTTGTTCTCCCTTCTGCAAAGTAATTCATTTACGACGACGACGAAGAGAGAGAGAGAGAGAGAGAGAGAGAGAGAGAGAGAGAGAGAGAGAGAGAAAGAAGACATGCGGACAGAGAATAAAGATTGAGATAAACAATTCCTTCTATTTCGTCACTCAGTCTTCTGTCGTTACAGTAAGTTAGCGTGTATAATTAAAAAAATAAAGAGTATGCAAAAGACGATAATATCAACTATCATCAGTGGTTTCACTTCACAGTTTTATTTACAGAAGTCAAAAAATCCTGGTGGCTTGTAGAAATTCACAGAGAAATATGTCAGATAGTATATACCCTCTATTTATGCAGGTATATAGATTCTTATGTGCATTGCATTTCTATTAGAGAGAGAGAGAGAGAGAGAGAGAGAGAGAGAGAGAGAGAGAGAGAGAGAGAGAGAGAACGAGCTTTGGCTGCCTATCATCTTAAAGTTAGATAGACATCCGTGAGTCAATGTCTATCGCCTCCTTTCCTCATCAACGTTGGCTGAAAGGCACCCTGACTTTATTATGAATTTTTGAAAGTGTTTTGTTTCGCTAATAAAAAAAAAAAACTATAACTCCTAAACAACTTCCTCGCCAGAAAAGAAAAAGGAAAAAGGCCTCGCATTTTCTGACCTTAACGTGGGCCATTTTTCCACTCATAAGTCAGTGCCAAAGGATCTAAGTTCCCCAAAAGAAGCCATCGGTTATTTATAGATGAAACTGCTGAGAATGGCACCCTGGCGTCATTATCCTTTATCCTTTCAGTACGGTAATATTATATTCTAGGAAGGAAACGCAGTCTAATTCTGGATGGTGAACTCATTTGATAATTAAGATGCCACCCTCCAAACTTATGACAACAAGCTTCTTGACAGATCTGAATAGTGAAATAACGTTTGGATATTTTACACTTCTAATACACTGACTAATAATGATAGTCATAATGAGATAAACTGTAAAGAATAATGAATGATTCATCATGAACAGCTGATCATTTATTAGTAATCGTCAGTACAGTATATCAACGATATCCGTTACCCGCGTAATTATTTCCTCAAGTTCCTGGCAACATCAAACCATTTTGTCTCCGTAGGCGGAGGGGAATAGTGCCGTCAGTGCACCTTACGGGGCGCGCTGTTGGCGTTAATCAAGGTTCTTTGCAGCATCCCTTCGGCCCCTAGCTGCAACCCCTTTCATTCCTTTTACCGTACTTCCATTCATATTATCTTTCTTCCGTCTTGCTACCCACCCTCTCTTAACAATTATTTCATGGTGGAACTGCCAGGTTTCCACCTGCTATACCTTTCAGACTTACCTACTCTTAATTTCCTTTCCAGCGGTGAATGACCTCATAAATCCCAGTGCTTGGCCTTTGGCCTAAACTCTGTATTCAATTCAAACCATTTTGCTTGCATATTGAGAGAAGGTTAGCAGTGGCAGGCAGCCCGCGAGGACAGTCAGTCGCCGACGTAAGCAGCAATCTCGAATGCAATCTTTTCCGCTGCAGTGTCTCGCAACAGAATTTGACAGGACGACTTACAGTAAGCGAGCCGAGCAGAGTCCTTCTCTGCCTTTTCTCGTTCTGTATTTTTCCTCATCTCTGAGATTACTCGGCAATTTCTATATACTTGTTGGTCCTGTTGGATGTTTTTTTTTCGGTGCTTTTTATGTTTTGAAAAGTAGGTGATAGATTTCAGCACCTATTCGTTTTTTCCGTCAAGAAACTATTCCTTGTGAAGAAGCGGTTAAATATATATACATACATGTATATACAGTATATATTATATATATACGCAATCACACGCACATAGTTATATAAATATATATATATGTATATACAGTATATGTGTGTGTGTGTTTGTGTACAGTTATCAAGTGACAGATATCGTTTAATACCGTATCCAGTTCACTATATGCCCATATATATATATATATATATATATATATATATATATATATATATATATATATATATATATATATATATATATATATATACACACGCCTGCGTATGTATATAATCGTTATAGAATTAGCCACTGACACAACCTAAGAAAGTAGCCTTGGCTTAGGAGAGTTGATCCCAGGTTATGCCAGTGCCCTGTACAACAAATGAGACGAAAATGGAAAATACAAAAAAAAAAAAGAAAAATCTGAAGGAAACTGACAAATCACTTAGACCAAGAAGACGAAGAACAAAAACCGACCCTTGTAGTTTAACCCGAACGAAAGCCACGTAAAGGAGAAATGAGTGAGTTACTGAGGTGACGATGAGGAGGAGGAGCCTCTGATTGAATCGATGTCGATTAATGAGGACGGAATGTTTTCATTTCCTTTGGGTAATGAGTCCGGCCAAACTTTCCCAGGAATTCGGCGGCAGATGGATATTACATTTGCTATTTGCGACTCTCCCCATTCAGAGTAACACTTGAGTCTGTTTTGCTTCTGCTTGCGTAAAAACCCAGAGTTTTTATTTGACTGTTTGTCTTTGGTGATTTGAAATTCTTCTTAGCGTAAACAACTCAAAATTAACTCGAAAATGGTGTGATTGGTACAGAAATTTTTGGGGTTTGAAGAAGGAATTTTTCTACCGTCTTGATTGATTGGGCACGCGTGTGCATGGATGTTGGCATATGTGCGTGTGTTATATGCCCATTTTCTCAAGTGCCTGCCTTGCAAGTATTAACAGATAGTTTCCCTCGTCTGTGTGAGCTCTAATCCACAGAGACAATGGTTCACACACATATACTGTACATATTTAAATATATATATATATATATATATATATATATATATATATATATATTGTATATACAGTATATATATATATGTATATATGTATATATATACATATATATATATTTATTTATTTATTTATTTATGTATTTATTTGTATATATATTTGGGTGCGTCTGGTGTGTGTGTATATATACTGTATATATATGTATATGTATACATATATAATATTTATTTATTTATTTATGTATTTATTTGTATATATATTTGGGTGCGTCTGGTGTGTGTATATATACTGTATATATATATATATATATATATATATATATATATATATATATATATATATATATATATATATATATACATTTGGGTGCGTTTCGTTAATGCATGCATTTATGCATACACATCTTTTGTAAAGGCAGAGAGAGAGAGCAGAGAGAGAGAGAGAGAGAGAGAGAGAGAGAGAGAGAGAAAGGACGTCGGTGTAACAACAAGAGCAAAACGCCGAAACACTTTCGACCTCGCCCGGGCTAGATGTCATCCACCAGCTGGTATCCCTAACACAAATCCATTCGACGAGGCATAAATCCCTTGGGAATGAAAAATAAAACCGGAGCCTTTCTCGCATTTCCATAGCGAAATGGCCAGTAAAGTGACAGGCCGGTTTTGTTTACGATATAGTTAAAGACACTTAATCATTTTACCTGTCAGAAGAAATTCGTATGCGTATTCGGTTCCGTCGGTTTTGTATGAATCGATCTTCGTCTTTCCAACGATATGGATATTTGTATTAAATATTTAAAGATTTTTTACACTTGAAATAGCTATATTACCCGAAATTTTGAAGGGACAACTGGCAAGATAACTTATGGTTCTCATATAGTTCAAGTTGGTAGCAGATCTGCTCCTCAGCTAATATCTGGGATTAAACATTTTTAAGAATGTTTGTATATAACGAAAATGGAGGATATGAAAATAACCTTACTCTGACGATCGCAATCTCCACAAAATGCGTGTCGCAATAGCCAAAATAAGAAGTGCAGAAGAGAGATAGCAAGGCTCCCTCGTAGTAGCGAAAAACAGAAATTAAAGAATTGAGGGAAGGGTTTCGATTAGACAAACTGTGTATGGCTCAGTCTAGTCATGTTTTGTAGTTTATATAAATGCATACAACTGAAATCCAGTTAAGTCTTGATGTTCTGAGTCACTGTTCTGGAACATTTTACTGTGGCCTTGGTGACTGGTATAGTTGACTGTTGACTGGCTGGTGAGTGATATGACTGTGCTACCTTCATGGACGTTGAGTGTTGCTATCCTGCGTCATCATCAGTTTTTAGCTTTCTGTAAAAGGAAACTGTTGACATGGCTATTTGTCTGCCCGTCCGCACTTTTTCAGTCCGCCCTCAGATCTTAAAAACTACTGAGGCTAGAGGGCTGCAAATTGGTATGTATGTCATCCACCCTCCAGTCATGAAACATACCAAATTGCAGCTCTCTAGCCTAGTTTTTATTTTTATTTAAGGTTAAAGTTAGCCATGATCGTGGGTCTGGCAACGCTATAGGACAGAACACCACCGAGCCATGGCTGAAAGTTTCATGGGCCGCGGCTCATACAGCATTATGCCGAGACCACCGAAAGATAGATCTATTTTCTGTGGCTTTGATTATACACTGTATAGAAAACTCGATTGCGCCGAAGAAACTTCGGCGCATTTTTTACTTGTTTTCATTCAGTATAGCAACTTGAAACCCTAAAAGTAAAGGCTATTCTGACTGACTTCTTTCATCTCATTTTGGGAACTTAGGTTGCTGTAAAAAAAATGACTGATGCAGCTCAGAGAATTTGACATTAATTTGATATTAATTTCGAGTAAGTTTGGCTCTATGTCTTCTACCTTTGGAGTCTTAGGAAAAAACCGTTGAAATTATTATTGTCAACATAGAAAACGTTTTAAATGTCCACAGAAGACCAGTGACTGTTATTTCCAACGATACTTGAGTATGTATTTCTGTATGCGTAAGGCAAATACTTCGTGATACCGAATAATGAAAATCAATTTTTGAAATGCATGCAAGTGAGGCTTTTTAATTGGTTTTTAAAATTTTCAAGTTAATAATTGCATGCACGACTAATTTTCAAGTTAATAATTTTCATGTTACAGAATTCATGCACAACTAATTTTCAAGTATTTTTAAGTTAGTAGTTTCATGCACAATAAATTTCAAGTTAGTATTTAATGCACAAATAATTTTCAAGTATTTTCAAGATAATAGTTTCATGCACAATAATATTCAAGTTAGTAATTTAATGGACAAAATAATTTTCAAAATTATAATTTCATGCACAACTAATTTTCAAGTATTTTCAACTTAATAGGTTCATGCACAGCTAATTTTCAAGTTAGTAATTTTATGCACAAATATTTTTCAAAATAATAATTTCATGCACAACTAATTTACAAGTTGATAATTTTATGCACAAATAATTTTCAAATTAATAATTTCATGCGCAATTAATTTTCAAGTTGATGATTTCATGCACAACTACTCTTCAAGTTAATAATTTCTTGCACAACTAATTTTCAAATGAATAATTTCATGCGCAACAAATTTTCACGTTGATGATTGGATGCGCAACTAATTTTGAGATTGATAATTTCATGCACAACTAATTTTCAAGTAGATAATTTTATGCACAACTAATTTTCAAGTTAATGACTTCTTGCACAACTAATACTTAGTCCTAGAAGCTTAAATATTGTCATCCCTATTCGAATCACTTTGATAGATACGGCAACTTTATCGATCTATTCTGTACTTAAATTTAAAGTATATGAAGAAAAGGCTTTTTCAGAGTCATTTATATTTCCAAATCTAATACTGAAATGGGTAATTTTCCAAATTTTCAATTCACAACTTACGATACCTTAGTCAACGTTATCAGCGTAACTTTCTTTTCGTTATGCCTTCGAATGAGTTTATTGATGCTCCAGCAAGGACGCTTGACCCATCGAAGCTAAGGACACGAACGAAGGGCACCTTTAGGTGAAAAGGACCTTTTTTGTCAGTCGCTCCTGAGCCGTGTTTGTATTCTATGCTGCCGTATCAGATATCCAGCATATAACTTAATTACACTAACGCTCGTATGAATCTCCCCTGGAGGGGTATTTTCCCTGCGTTCTCCCCCATGGCTTGTAATTCATTTATGACCACGAAAAGAGAGAGAGAGAGAGAGAGAGAGAGAGAGAGAGAGAGAGAGAGAGAGAGAGAGAGAGAGAGAGATCAAAGTTTTATGTAGCTGCTCCCTGTAATACATTGCTTTGAATAATTCCTCAGACTTAGCCCCGTCTCCAGCCATCTCCCGATTATTAAATTTTCCTTTAACTGTCGCCATTAGTGTTCTATGTCCTTATTACTTTATTAACCCTAATATCTTCATCCCTTTCTTCCTACACTACGTGCTCCTTAGATGTCTGAAAATGTAATTTTCTTCTCAGGGCGCTATTTTATATGTAAATATCCTTATAAGTTTCTTATAAACAAACAAGGACTTTGTAACGCTAAAATGAGATTTATGGGTTGGTAATGCACTACTCATGAAGAAGAAGAAGAAAAAGAAGAGAGAGAGAGAGAGAGAGAGAGAGAGAGAGAGAGAGAGAGAGAGAGAGAGAGAGAGAGAGAGAGAGTTATAAGTAATACACCAGCTCTCCTAAAGTCAAGTAAATGGCCATTACTCACTTTCATTATAAGGATGCTTTAACTTAGTGCCATGAGAAATGACTTGAACTCGTCTGAAGAGTTTAACATGTTTTCAACAAAATTAAACATCAAAGCAACTTCAATAAATTACCAGCATTTACTAACCTTAGCGACACCAATTTTTCTTCCCCTAGCCATGAAGGCTCCAAAGAATACATTATTTTTTCCGAAACCATTTGTTACTTCAAGACGAACCGGTGACGTATATGAGCGTTAGATCACCACGGAAATTATTGTCTTTTCTCCGAATATCACTTTTATTTAACGCCAAATGGTGCTGCATATTCAGAACATCATATACATTTGACAGAGATAGAAGATAAGATACTAAAATGATTAGATACTGACATAAAAACATGTTTTAATAAGATACCGGTCCTGTACTGTCTCAAAAGGAAATGATTAACAAAACTGCAGAGCCGAATTCCAGAGCTATTCGCCATCGAAATGATTATAACTGGAGCTGGACGAAGGGAAAATAAGAACGGTGAATTCAGTAAAGTATTTGTCGCCCTGTTCGGCCCATAATTCGTGCAAACCGTTTCACCAAGGCCAGACAATATTCTTCGAGTGATGGATGACACTTTATGTCTCCCTTGCCTGCCGAGACTGGGCGCAGATTAACCTGACAGTAATCCCTTATATATCGTCTTTTTATTCTAAAGCGTTCTGTGCTCGCTGACTGTAAGTTTATTATTTAAAATAAAAGGGGGTGAAAACGACACGAAATTTCAACGGAAGCTGAGATCGCCCCGACGGGACGAACAGTAAATCGCATCTGTGGAAATCTGCAGCATCGCATATTCATAGGGGAAGTCTTGTAAGCCTTAGCAATATGCAAGGAGCATTGCTACATGCAAAGGGGAACCTTCCGGCGAGATATTACCACATGCTCGATGATAGATAAGGGGTCGAGGGAGATAAACTAGAATTAGTGAGTTCTGGTGGAAACAGGTCTCTATACGTTGACAAGATGAATGTTTGAAAGCACAGGCGCTTTTCGGAATCTGTCTTTGCGGGGGCTCAAAATATCTCAGTGTCTTCAGTGTTAGTCGTACGTAGATAATTATATTCGCACAATCCATAAATCAGATTAACGTCTCTGTTCATATATGTCATGTATATACAGCACACACACACACACACACACACACACACACACACATATATATATATATATATATATATATATATATATATATATATATATATATATATATCACACACACACACACACTCATATATATATATATATATATATATATATATATATATATATATATATATATATATAATAAATAGATATGTATGCATGTGTATATATATACATATATAAATATATATATATTTACATATGGCATATACATATATATATATATATATTTGTATATATACATCATATATATATATATGTAAATATAAACAATATATATATATATAATATATATATATATATATATATATATATATAAATATATATATATATATATATATATATATATATATATATATATATATATATATATATCTTTTTCTAACTTTATATATATATATATATATATATATATATATATATATATATATATATATATATATATATATATATATATATATATATATATGTATACATAGAGGTAGAAAAAGAGATAATAAATTACCCAATGTCCAGTTATATCATAGAAAACTTTAAGCTCAAGCTAGTAGATTATCTTGCCAATCTTAGACCATTGTAAAGTATTTGCTTCATCGAAGTGACACGTGAAATCTCCTAGAATTAAGATGTCTGGATTCACTTGTGCCTCAAAAGTCTTGTAAAAGACGATTATCTATGATTCGACAAAAATAATTCAACAACCGATTGTCTATAGTTCGACAAAGATAATCCAACAGCCTATTATCTATAGTTTGGCAATATTAATTTAACAACTGATTATCTATTCGACAAAAATAATTCAACAATTGTTATCTATATTCGATAAAAATAATTCAACCAATTAGTGGTAAAACAATGAGCAAAATATACCAAACAATAATTCCGTAAAATATTTGATGACATTCTTGAAATATCCATAATGACAAAAAATCATTTTAAGAGCGAGGCTAATCTCTTCGTTGGGTAGTCGGTAGAGCTGCGGATTGACACTCGCTGGGCCGGAGTTCGAATCCCCGGCCGGCTGATGAAGAGTTAGAGGAATTTATTCCTGGTGCTAGAAATTCATTTCTCGCTATAATGTGGTTCGGATTCCACAAGCTGTAGGTCCCGTTGCTAAGTAACCAATTGGTTCTTAGCCAAGTAAAATAAGTCTAATCCTTCGGGCCAGCCCTAGGAGAGCTGTTAATCAGCTCAGTGGTCTGGTAAAACTAAGGTATACTTAAGAGCGAGGCTAATTATATCAACATTGTAAGATTGAAATTTATTAAAGATGAATTAGTATACTGTATATGTATATGCTTCTTTGTCATTGCCTTTTATTAGTTCCCATCTAAGTAAGACCAGCGGTTATTAAAACGACCAACAACGATTATGCGAAGGATGAAATTCCCTTCGTACAGAATGTAGACGAGCATTGGCCAAAGGGACCCATGACTTCGCACCATGAATTAAGCGTCCTTGAGTGATGGTTTCTCGAGGGGGATGGGTGGTGGGCGAAAGAGACAGTTTGAGGCCTTAAAATAATGTCCGATCAGACACCATAACCAAAGCAGATTTTACGTGTAAAGTGGTCCCTTCCCTTTCCTCAAGACTGAGACCTGTGGAACTGTTTCATGGTGAGTTTCCTCGATTATTTTTTACTTATACTTTCATTTATTCACTTTTTTTTATGTTCTGTGGACTCCTCGTTTCGAAGTCGTTCTGTTGAGTGTGTTATACGATAGTAGTTGTTGTTCTCTCTCTCTCTCTCTCTCTTTTAAGGTGGTTTATGCCAAGAAGTGCTACGACAGTGACTACTTTTCTTCCTGAGTGGTTGCGTGTTCACGTAGAATTGCCAGAGTTTTAACTCTGTTGTGAACCTAAGGCCATAATTCTTGAGGAATGTCGTCCTTAAAAATCTTTTAGTGAATGTGTTTAATGAAGTTTTGAGCTTTTATATTACCTAACCATTTGAAAATTTCAAAACGAGGTCGTTACTTTATCCTAAATGCCCTATCATTTTTTTTAAAATGAGGTCCCGTATAGTTACTCGATTTCTCTGATAAATGAATTTAGCTAGAAGGCTGGGAAGCATTTTTGTAAGCAGTTTTATGTAGGGAACTTGCTGAAAATTCTCGTTGCAGTTACAGTAATGATAATACACGTATATCAGGATCGGTGCAACTTTGAAGGAATGCAAACAAGCTTCCACTAGCGATTGTCTTCCAGAATTTGATCGATTTATCCAATTGGCGTCGCAGTATTAAATGATCCCAGCTGTCTTCAAGCTCCTCTGGAATTTTAAGTTGTATAATAATGATAATAAAGGATAAGTGTCTTTCTAAGATAAATTTTGTATGTAACATATGCTTTCCAACAGTTGTTTTGTATAAACTGTTTAGTCCTCAAGTACCCGCACCCCCTCAGGGACGGTGCCCTTGGAGGGGCGGGGTTACTCCCATGGGTTTGGTGCCGTCGGTCTTAGGACCTGCTGTCAGTTCTACAAACTGTGTAACTCAATTAATGGAATTTTCTTTCAGGCGCACTTTAAGATAATTTTGATGGTAGTTGCAGTAGGGTGGGCGGAAGGTAGCACAATTTAGGCTGTTATTTATACAAGCATTTCTTTAGTATAATGTGCTAAAATGCCTATGGACAGTAGCTTGTTGGGTTTGTCCTAGGAGTTGCTATGATAGAAACTAAACATCATAGTTATTACGCTCTATTCTAAGAATATCTTCAACTTAAATAAGGGTGGGTGTATGGCTATGTTCATTTGCACATCTCGTGTTCATACGGTAAGCAGCCTAAGGAGTTGGATGTATGACTGGATTTGTATACAGCATTGTATACTGATTATTGGGTATTAAAACCAGTTTTAAGATTGTAACACTAGGTGTTCTAAGAATCTTTATATTTTATTTTTTAAGTATTAAGGGATGCACGGTTGGATTTATTTATATTTCTTTTACGCATTTGCCAAGTAGCTTGAGGAGAGGTTTAATGACTCAAAAGTATCTTCGCACAAAATTTTCCAGTGTGGAAAGAGATGAATAACTTAAGTAGAAAAAGTACAAATATTTAGACATGAATATGGTTTACGAAAATGTTTGGGAGGCCTAAATTATATAGTTTGGAACACCTTTTGGTATTTGTAATACAGTGAAGGTCAGGAATGATAGGAAATTTATTTTCATAAACTTTTAATTTCTCAAGCAAAACTTGATGATAATTGGAATGAATCCCTCAAGTAAAACTTGATGATAATTGGATTGATTTCCTCAAGTAAAACTTGATGATAATTGGATTGACTTCCTCAAGTAAAACTTGATGATAATTGGAATCACTTCCTCAAGTAAAACTTGATGATAATTGGAATGAATTCCTCGAGCAAAACTATAATTGGACTGAATTCCTCAAGCGAAAGTTGACGATAATTGGAATCAGCCTGAGGACTATGGATTATAAGCTTTTTTATTATTAAAATAATTGAGTCCATGTTTTGAGAAATTTTTTGAAATGGCTTATTAAAGTATTTAAAGTGCCATGTTCACTCGTATATCATGTTTCCCCACAGTTTCTCAGTGTTTGGAGATTAACATTACTAATTTTAAATCTCGTTGACCCTACTTCCTTATGTCTCTTCTGATTGCAGACGAATGGTTACTGGACCAAGTTTGCCTGAATGCGGTTTGTTGTGATGCTTCTGGGTGGTTATAGAATTCTGCCAAGTTTAAGTCTGAGAAGTTGGTAAATAATTATGCCACAGAGTAAACAGTGTGAAGGGACTTTGACCCCCCCCCCACAAAAAAGCAGTAAGTTTTCAGTTTTCTTGACCTCATTACAAACAGCTGATGTTTCATATTTAGTAATTTAGCATAAGGATGCATTAGAAATATTAAGCAATAATATTTGATTGCCATGTGTTGTACGTATGTGGTAATATTTCTTCGAAGTCTTCTCATGGATGTCGATCTAAAAAAAAAACTGCTTGTATTATTGGAAAATTATTTCTTTATTTTCTTGATCATGAAACGTAGATGTACCGTTATGGTTTGACTTCAAGATAATTTTACTATGATTAAACGATGTGATGTTTCCTACACTCCACTTAATTCCCGAACAAGTGTTAATTATGGAATTAGCGTTATAATGTTAATTTCATTGGAAGTTAGTCTGTGCTGGTCCTAAAGATCCCCGTTGGACATTTTCGAATATTGAGGTGGTTCTTTATATCATGAAACTAAAGTGGATCTATTAAAAGGCGCAGGGAACTTAGAAAATTCTGGGTATGTATATGTATTATCAGACTAATTTATAGGCACAGAGATAAATACCCAAGAGCAATGAACCAAGCTCCTTGAGACAAATTGCTCTTAATGTCACGAGGGAAAAGCCCCGAAAGAGAATTGGTAATTTTAGGTATAAGACCTAAATAAAATATACTGCCAGATCGCATGAAAATGTCAGCCCCATTATTTTAAAGTATTTGTAGAAGAAGCCTTTGATACGAGTTGTTCGCGCTTCCTGTCTAACGTTTTAAAGACAATTGATTAGGAGTCAGAGGAGTCAGAAATTAGCCCAGGTGTTTCTGAACAGTTAGTGTAGCATTCATTCAGATGTTGATAAATTGTGTAAAAGGTTGTCCTGAATAATTAGCGTAAAAAAATAAAATTTAGTGAAATTTATTTACACAAGGGACGAAACTGTCTCCATTTTAAAGAAGGGCATCATGAGTATCATGAAATTCATAGAAACTTTCTGGGTGTCCTAATGGTTTTATAAGTTAGGTTTAACTCTTAAAAATAAATAAATCTCAGAGCTTCTTTTAACACGGATTGGGACTCAAATTGCAAAACAGGAACTTAGAATTTATTTTATGAAAGCGGCTGCTGTAAAAATGAAATAGTTTGACAACTGAAGATTAAGGCTGTATAAATTGATAGCAACTGTACATGAAAGTTGACAACGTTGTTGAAACTGAGATAGCAGCTATACACATTAATACTTACAGATTCTAGTGTCCTTTTTTGGAAAAATGTATTTACATCTAGCTAAGTCATTCTGGGAAGTGGCAGTCTTACGAAAACGAAGCAGAGCTACTTTGTGCTGGTCGACACCACTACTGTGACTCGACTGTTAAGAGTCTAAGAATAGGTAGTTATAAGTTGTAGGTTTAATTGGAAAATTCCTGCTTTAGAATAAAGGCAGATTTGAGGGAATGTAATGTGTTGACAGATACTAACTTAATGTGGACCAAACTTATGCTTAATACGAAAAATGTAAAATATTAATGGTAGCTGAGAACTTCATATATTGCGTCAGGACATTATGGTTGATGATGATAACGTGGATCCCGATGCTTTAAGTTGCCCAGTAATGTGTTCTGATCAATTGCCCATGAGGTTTTATTAGTTGCCTTACAAGTACGATGACCTGGATGGTTAGCTGACCACTTTTTTTTTTAACGCCTCCATCAGTCCTTATGTATTACTGGTCTGTAACTCTTGTATTATAAAAGGCGTCCCCCCTCTCACGAAAAACAGTAACAGGAGTGTTTTTATTAGGTGCATGTATTTTAAGGTTAACAGAAACTTAACGGGAAGAGGAGAGGCTGGCCTAACAAGGCAGAGAACGTTCGTGGGAATACAGAAGCAATGATAGTATTCCAAAGCGAGGCGCAGGAGGGAGAGCAATCGTGATCTGCACAGACGGACGCGATAGGGTGTCCTGACAGGTATTACGAAGGTGCCTGAAAGGTGAATGAAATATTCAAAATTTAGACCAGCTATTAAAAAAATGAGGTCTTGTTTTGAAAAGCAACATTACAATATGATTGAAGTGAAACTTGAAAAAATAATTATGTAATGGTAGTTGATGTTAGAATACCAGCAAACAATTTGATGTGTACTGATTTTTTAATAAATAAGAACTCTGGAAACTAATAAGGCAGCAATACAGACTTACGGGTTAAGAAAGGAGGTTTCGTTTAAAAATGTATCTACATAGAGGTTGATCAGACTTTAAAAAGTTAACAAAATCAATTACTGCAACAGTATAAAGTAGAAGTTTTAGTCACTGGGGCAGAGAAAGAACCCACATCTAAAATTATAACTAGGTTTTGGATTTTAATCTAGGCTGTGTAATTCCTTAAATGCAATTAAAAAAAATCGGAATTGGTGAAATGTTGACAGGAGAGTAATTTGATTTTCATATCTCTTGGTTTACCTTCACTTCTACGTTTTGTCAGGGAAGAGACGAGGTTCAGGAAAGTAGGCAAATCAATTAGCTTTTGAAGGAATCCTTTGTAAATGGTTACTTGAAAGTTGTTTCAAGTAAGTGCGAGAGTTGCTGTTAAGCAAAGCTACCCAATCTGATAGGAACAGCGACGTCGTCAAGAATTTCCGTGAGCTTTCAAATCGCCAAATTTTAAAGGGAAAACTTTACAGCTATATGCGATTTTCAGTTAGAGTAAATGGTTTACTTGCGTTCCTGAATTTTGAAGCTTTCCTTATGTGTTGTTCGTTTATATGCTATACATTATACATACATACATACATACATACATACATACATACATACATACATACATACACACATTATATATATAAACATATATATATATATATATATATATATATATATATATATATATATATATATATAATCAAACAATTGCCGTATGCATTTCAACATTAAACCGTTTTTCCTAACAGGGGTGGCTCCCCATTAAGGAGAAGACGTTGATCACAGCAACATTCCCATTTAGACTGCTGGAACGAGGAATTCCTTGATTCGGGGGTAGCCTTGATATGCAGAATCCAACTCAGCGGAAGGGTACGTATTCAAATTATATGGTTGTAAATAGAAAAAGTTTGTTAGATAAAACAGAACTTGTGATCAGGGGTAGTTTACTTAAATTTAGGATAAAGCAGTTTTCATCGTATTTTATTACATGTGATCATTGTAGTCTAGCAAAGAAATTGCAGGATCGCATAATGTTTATCTTTGATATTTTCCCAGAATTAAAAAGAAGGTTTATGGTTACGATTTGCAAATCTACGTTTTGCTTATGTGTGTGATTGTCTGTGTATTGCATCATATGGCGATATTTCCCATCTAGTCCCGACTATTCAGTCCGTGTTTCCTCTCCTTTTTTGAGATGAAGGATAATCCTTAAGTAGGCCTATCGAAAAACGCGTGTGATCATGAAAATCTAGTCTAGGCCTGTAGCTATCTGATCGCCCTTTTAAAGTTTCATATTTTTAACTGATGTAAGTGTTACTATGACATAGGAGATATTTTCAGAATTTGAAATGGACTATTTTCAGTGACTGCTTTATCCAAAAGTTGACCCTAGTTCCCTGTTTTTTTTTTTCCTCAGCAAAATCAGTTTTAAGTGACGAAACGCTTCAAAAATCGACTGTTACTCACATTACAGAGGTGGGAAAATCATTCCTAATAAATCTCAGAATATTTAAGCGCGTGCAAATTATGCATAATACTTTGTTAAGATATTTTACATTAATCTGCATAGAAACAGGCTTCCAATAAGAGTAAATTCATCACTTTCAACTTCGAAGCATTCTGCTTCCGTGATGATAACATCCAAGTAGAAGAGATCTTATTTTATCGGGGAAATGCTGACACTACTAGTAAATATAAAATCAGAGAGAGAGAGAGAGAGAGAGAGAGAGAGAGAGAGAGAGAGAGAGAGAGAGAGAAATCTTTGAAAGATGATTCTCCAATCTCGGAGAAACAGTCCTTATCCAAAGTTGCCTCTGAAATCCAAGACCAGAAATGTCTGCCTGGGAGAGACGACGCGATGTCTTTTAAGATTCCTCTAACATTCTCTCTCTCTCTCTCTCTCTCTCTCTCTCTCTCTCTCTCTCTCTCTCTCTCTCTCTCTCTTTGGGAGTTTTTGGTTAAAAGAAATAAAGAACGACGACCTCACAAGAAGCAGGGGTACGAAAAAGATTTTTCATCCCCCACCCCACTCTTTTTTTTCTTTCCTTTTTTCTTTTCATCCAATTCTTTCTGTCAGCTCGCTTCATCTTTTGAAAATACCGTTTCTTCTTGCATACAAGTCTGAGAGAGAGAGAGAGAGAGAGAGAGAGAGAGAGAGAGAGAGAGAGAGAGAGAGAGAGAGAGAGAGACGTAAGGGTTTATCGTGGTCTCGCTATAAATGCATTTTGTTGCGTGTGGTTTTGGGGAAAGGTAGTTTTTTTTGTGCAAATGAAAAAAAAAAAACGAAAAAAAGTTCTTTCTGTCAACGATACGGACGCTTGTTTTAAATAAGTATCACATAACGGTAGGGAAAACATGTACAATTCAGTCCAAACTGACCTTCAGTGGCTTCGTAGATAAAGGATTCCAGAGTTTGAAGGTAGAAGGGACAAAGCGATTATTAGAGCAGTTGTTCCCGAATTCAGTATTTCACAGATGCAGTGTAAACACATTAGTCAGGCTTGAGTCATAAGACTAAAGGACAGACTCGAAAACCAACAACATTTGAGAGCACCATCTTAAGTGATACCTGTTAGGGAGCTGACATAAGTTATCTTTTGATGAACCACGCAGGAGAAATATTGCAAGTAATATGTAGGTATTATTACAGTAAGTTTGTGATTAGCTTCTCAGACTGTTTATTGATCCTGAATTTGAATTTGTTTGGAAGGTAACATACACACACACACACACACATATATATATATAATACATATATATAATATATATATATATATATATATATATATATATATATATATATATATATATATATATAAATTAATGAAACAAAAGTTAAACCATCAAAAAAGAGTCAAGATTTGAAAGAAAATTAAATTCAACAAACAAGCCCTTAGTACACAGTTACATAGAACATAAAAATGTAAATGTATCCAATTCACCAACTTATTTTATCAAAACTTTCCACTTTTATCTGACCGGTCTGTCAATCACAAATTCCTTACAAAAGATAAATTGATGTAAATAACACTCACAAAAGTTAATGAATCAATTTAAGTATGACACCCAAAAATCAAAGTAAACCATGGTTTAGATTGTAATTGCAAACCTTACACAAGCTGCAGATGTCGTACACAAAATACCTTAACCTTAATCCTGTAGAGGTGCCATTACACAATATATACAGCTGTAATGCCTATTAGAGTTCACAATAAAAGCTAACAAAACTGAGTGACCAGACAACAATTTATATTACTTTTAAGAATTCACAAATCAGAGAGAGAGAGAGAGAGAGAGAGAGAGAGAGAGAGAGAGAGAGAGAGAGAGAGAGAGAGAGGAATTACTAATAATGCAACACACATGGCTTCCCGTCTCTCAATGAATCTTTCTTGGTACTCACTAAATCGAGAGAGAGAGAGAGAGAGAGAATATTAGGTGATATATATAAGATCCCGTGACTGCCAAAACCACGATATAAAAAAATCACATGATACTGAATGACGTTTTCTTAAAGAAGAACCTAGAACGCTCTTTATAATTATGAAATCTGACCAGACATTTACAAATTTATACTAATGATATATCATTGCGCGATATCTCTTGTATACAGAAAATTATACTACAATCAGAAGTGCAATTATAATAACATTCTGGAAAAATACAATACAATATAATATACTTCACACATTTTATACAGGGTTAACTTCATAAGAATATGTACTGCATATACGTGTGTGTGCGTGTCTGTGCGAAAGCATTTAACGGAAATTGCATCGAGAAGACTAAAAAAGTGTTTGTCGAATATGATGGCCTTTCATTTTAACTTCCGCGTCATCTAACGGTTGTCAGTGGTCAGTGACATGTATCGAAATGTCAGTCGTTTGTGTTCAAGGTGATAGAAGTTGAAAACATCTTTCCATAATTTAATGCGAAATCTCAACTTCATAAAGGCTACGCGGTACATGTGGTTAGTGCTATCCGTCTAGTCTGTCATTAATCCTAATTGCTCTCCATGTAATGATTACGCAGAGTTGCTTAATGTGCAACATCATACATAATTCAGAAGGTAAATTGAATCACTCGAGTAAAGGATTTGGTTGGGATCATTTTTTTTTACTTTTTATGATGATCAATATATATATATATATATATATATATATATATATATATATATATATATATATATATATATGTATATTGGCTCTAGGTATAACTTGTAATTCTTTTGAGGAGGAAATATCTTCCAAAACTTATATTTCGTTTTGGTCAAGAAATTATATATATATATATATATATATATATATATATATATATATATATATATATATATATATATATATATATATATATATATATATATATATATACACACATATATGTATATGCATATATATATGTACATATATATACGTATACTGTATTTATATGTATATACATATATGTATATATAGATAATTTTTTTAATTTCTTAGGACGCTAATCTTGTCATGTTCGTGAATAAATCCCTCATAGATGTATGTTTCTTTGAACATGTTATGGCACCTCAACTGAGGCGGTCCCCTTAATGTCTAGTTGGATTATGTAAAACTGAATTTGGGTTGAATTTGTTTTATACATAGTACTCGGATACCCACATCTGAATTCTGTGGCATTCAGGTATGACAGGTGACTTATTTCATAGGGTTTAGGCTATGATATTAAAGTATCATCACGGGTAATATGAGAGTAATCGGATTTAAATTGCAAGAATTATACACACATACATATATACATATATATGTATGTATATAAATATAGTTCAAATTTAAGAAAATTCCACTTTCTCACATTAACTATCTAGAATACTCAGGCAGTCTGGAATGTTGCACCTAACGAAATTTGACAACGCACTTCATTTGACATCGGGTTAGCACTTTAACTGGTCTTTATGCTGAAGTCTGCAAAGATGAAGAAGCAGGAGAGAGAGAGAGAGAGAGAGAGAGAGAGAGAGAGAGAGAGAGAGAGAGAGAGAGAGAGAGAATTTTTTCTCCAGTTACCTTTATTTTTGTTCTGTTACTAAATCTCCATCCTTTCAGTACATATATACATTATCTTCCTTTCCTAGAGAGAGAGAGAGAGAGAGAGAGAGAGAGAGAGAGAGAGAGATTATTTTGTCCAGTTACACTTATTTTCATTCTGTGACCATATCTCCATCCTTACAGTAGAGGACATAAATACATTAATCTTCCTTTCCTAGAGAGAGAGAGAGAGAGAGAGAGAGAGAGAGAGAGAGAGAGAGAGAGAGAGAGAGAGAGAGATAATGATGATTATGATGGTGAAATGCCGTTATTGGACAGAATAGACATCGCGGTTTGGCACCTCAAACCTTATCCCCTAATGTCTCTCCTTCTCATCTTCAATAACACGACTTGCAACCTGCCTTCGACATGTCATGTGGGAAGCGTCCAATTCTAGGCCAATCCATCTTTATTAAATTAGGCAAGGCTCTCCGTGCCGTTACTGATTTATTGCCCAAATCTTAGGAATAAAAACAAAAGTACCGATAGACACAAATGAATTAGTAAGTTAAAATTCGTGAAGTTTTTGTCATGCAAGAAATACAGTTTTATCCTGATGCTAGCAAGAGGCCAAGTGGTAACAAGTGTTTTTACTTTTTTTTTTTTTGTAAACTGGATTTTAAGGGTTCACTTTTCATGCTAAATGGAAAAGGGCAAAATAATCATGATTTTTCAGCGGTTTCAAGAAACTTCATGAAGTTCGTTTGCTACTTTTGTAGGCATCTGATTGGGTATCCAATAAAAGCTTTAAAATCATCAGATGGTATCCAGTTTACTCGCTGATCTTTCCGTCTTTTTTTTTTATCTCATTTATTCGTTCTTAGCCTCTTGTAGTTCCGGTTTGGCACCTGATGCAAAGAATGGTAATAATCGCTCAATTTCCACTTTTTTATGACTTGGTAAGTAAGGTGTGAGGATTAAATGGTCGAATACCTCTTTTATTTAGTGAAAGAACTTGATTTGGCATTTGGCTCTCAGACATTTTGTATCAAAATTAAGAAATCTATTATCTCTTATATTTCGTGACCCTCTTCGGTGAATGTATTGACCATAGCCATGAACAAAAAATCAAGTATAACCAGAAAAACACTTGCGCCATTTACAACATGAAGAAAAATAAATACAAAAAATCTAAAATTCATTTTACACGTAAAATGTAATTCCACCTTGAGTTCTGATTACTTTTGTAATCTCGGCCAAATCACCAGATTACAGACTCACTCATATCAGTCTACTAGATTACTTTCGTCGTGTGGCATAAAATATGGTGCATGAAAACGACTAAAAAAATCAAAACAAGGTGCTGGCCGAGACAGGTAATTCTGATAATGCCATCACGGTAAAATCACTCTAATTAACTTTAGTGTGCCCAGGAAATGCATTAGTTGGATTGCAGATTTGAAATGTTGCACGTAATGATTACGCAGAGTTGCTTAATGTGCAACATCATACATAATTCAGAAAGTAAATTGAATCACTCGAATAAAGGATTCGGTTGGGATCATTTTTTTTTACTTTTTATGATGATCAATATATATATATTTTGGCTCTAGGTATAACTTGTAATTCTTTTTGAGGAGGAAATATCTTCCAAAACTTATATTTTATTTTGGTCAAGTGAAATTATATATATATATATATATATATATATATATATATATATATATATATATATATATATATATATATATGTATATATGTATATATATATATATATATATATATATATATATATATATGTATATATATATTATATATATATATATATGTGTGTGTATACATATACTATATATACATATGTGTGTATATATATATATATATATATATATATATATATATATATATATATATATATATATATATATATATATATATATATATATATCTTCTTCTTCTTCTTCTTCGCCTTTAACGAGCATTTTTCCCATTATTATATATATATATATATATATATATATATATATATATATATATATATATTTTTTTTATTTCTTAGGACGCTAATCTTGTCATGTTCGTGAATAAATCCCTCATAGATGTATGTTTCTTTGAACATGTTATGGCACCTCAAATTACCAAAAATTTTTGGAAGTTTACAAGAGACAGCTGACAGCTTTTCAAGGCATCAGTTTTGAGGTTCTGAGCTGAAAAATTTGTTGTTATCCGTAAAATTCACATTCATTTCAATTACACTTTCGTTTATGGTTGTCAAATACATTTTTCCAATTTACGAATGAAAGATATACTCCGTAAGTCTGGACTTCGTCCCATAATTCTTACTTTTCATATTCGAATTTGATATATACTGTAGAACCAATATGGTACTTGTATGCATTTTCGTATAGTTTCATTGTTACTCGAATTTGAAGATCCTACACACACACACACACAGAGAGAGAGAGAGAGAGAGAGAGAGAGAGAGAGAGAGAGAGAGAGAGAGAGAGAGTCCCTTGCAAATCTAGACAAGGGGTCTTAAAGCAAAGTTCTGGAATAGCGGAAGAGAGAAGATGCACTGAAGACTCTCTTCCGTGTTTGCGTCTTCCCCTAACACTTGGAGAGAGAGAGAGAGAGAGAGAGAGAGAGAGAGAGAGAGAGAGAGAGAGAGAGAGAATAATTATGCAAATGAATTTTCGCATTTGAGAAAAGTTTGCGAGGCCATGAAACGGGAAGGACGCGTTTAGAAAGTTCCTGATTTGCATCACACTTGTTATGTTTATACTTGCGTAGGAGATGAGATTGGGCGTCCGCGGGATAAGTACTGTCTGAAGAGGCGTTTGTTGTGTTGCGGTTTGTTTTTGGCAAATATCTCCCTTTCTTCTTTGTTTATCCCCTTCTTCATTCTAGTCGTTTTAGGCTTAGATTTTTCCTTTTGAGTTTCTGGTCTCCTCACGTTCTTTCATTCATAATATCATGATGTTATTTTGCCCTGCTTTGTCTCTTTTTTTTTTTTTTCATCGGCTTCGTTAATAATTACTGATGTGGTTCAATTGTTGTATATTAAAAGTTTATGTTCTGACAAATTATATACGAATTCACATGATGTGTTATATATTTAATTGGTTTTGTTGAAGAGAAGAGCTGCTTAGGTGGTGGACTGGTGGTTTCATTTCATGAGAGAGAGAGAGAGAGAGAGAGAGAGAGAGAGAGAGAGAGAGAGAGAGAGAGAGAGAGAGAGTTTCTCTTAGTTTTTGAGGTAGCTAAAGTATTTATCATGGATGGAAAAAACTAGTACTAATTCAGGGTGAAAGTTTGTTTACCGGAAATACTTGCTTGCCAGAGAGAGAGAGAGAGAGAGAGAGAGAGAGAGAGAGAGAGAGAGAGAGAGAGAGAGAGAGAGAGAGAGAGAGAGAGAGGTTCTAGGGGAAAGGTCGTGAAAGTGAAAAGAGACTCAATGCAGAAGTTCTAGAGACCATTTCAAAATATCTGCTTTTGTAGAAGTGACTGCTCAGAGAAAGGAGAAAGCAATGCTATAATGCCCAAGGAGAAAGTACTGCTTACAAAGCAGGGTTAGCAAATTAAAAAGTAAATATATATATGTATATATATTTTTATGAATTTTGTTCGCTGCTGTCTCGATCTCTCTTTATTGTTGAGGGAAAATTTCAAATTCAGTAGACCAGCCAATCAGCCCCACAGAGACTGCTGGAAACTGGCATCTCAAGGTGCGGCTCGGTGTCGGGACCCTGGTAAACTTTAGAATCACTCACCAGGGAATACACCTAGTCGTTAATAGATCGCTCCCCTTCTTAATCCTTAGAACTAATCAACACCACGCTGTTAAACCTCTTTGTATTGGCAAGACATTTCTGTCCACAGATCCAAGGCTGTTGTTGAAGCTGGCACACCCCAGGCAAACTCAGAGGCCTGATAAGCACCCTGGTGCCAGAATCTTGTCATTCCACATTGTCAATCCAAGCACCAAAGGCAGAGAGACAGCCGATCTTTGCCTGTCTTGAGACTCACCTTTCACCCCGACAACATCTCTCCCCACGTGGCCAACACTTTTAAAGGGAAGCTCAGATCTCATCAGCGCAGAACATTGTATACAACACATGAAAGCAAATCCCGGTAGGTCTAAGGAAGGAAGTGTTTGCCAGTTTCTTTTCTATGACTCAGTTTCTTACCTCTCATAATTTTCCACTCATGCCAGTTTCTCACCTTCGCTTAACCAGTTATTAGCTAATTGGTGTGTGTCCTTGAACAGTGCAAATTATAATTCAGTCCCCTTGCTTGAAGTGAGTAGATTAAATGTCATACCCTCCAGCTTGTGCTTTGAGATTTGTTGAGAAAGATATTTCGCTAGATGCCTTACCTGGAATTATTTTGTTTCTAGATAACTACTATCATAGTGTCTTTCAACCCTTTTGTTCCTTGGTGTCCCAATCTCACCAGGAGGAGTCTGCCCAACTTGGCAGACATAAATAGGGACGTGTTAGCGAATTAGATAGGGAGCATCGCGTGAAGCAGACCTTGCATGAAATTAGCTGGCCAAGGTAGGTAGTAGTTAGGAATTAGCTAGGTGAGTTCAGTGCATGCATATCGAGAGGAAAGTGCACAATTTCTCAACGATTAGGGCCATGGAATTTCATCACCACGAAGCATAGAATATACCATGGTTGGCAACTTGCCCACATATTTGTGTAGCCAACCACGCCTTGGTATTTCGCTCGGAGAAAGTTAACCTATCTTGTTCCACTTCACTTCACTCAACACTGCATGGCCCATGGGCCATTTTGTTTTGCTCTAGAGAAAATCTTGCTAGGTTTTCAAAATTTTTAGTCCATAGAACAGTAGCTGTGTTACCCACATATCATTTACCTAAGCGTCTGGGTGTACTTAACTTGCACAGAATAGATCAGTGTACTTAAATTTGTGTCCTGTGATCAAAGGAGATTTTCTTTTGTTTGTCTTTCGTGTATGCATGCGTACATTTTCATACACATGATTAATAACCATTAGAGTTCGTTCACTCCACCCTGCACATGAGAGTATTATTCTTTGTCCAAGTGTAAACAACGTCTCACATGAAGTCATTCATTCATTCGTATGCATATCTACTTTGAATTTCGCACAAGTAAATTACCATCACTGTTAGGGAAACCCTCTTCACAATTTCCCTTTTATGTTAGTGGGAACAGAGCACAGACATTTGTCTATCTAAATTGGGAGCGTAATCATTTTTCATTTTAAAGAACACAACCTTCTCATAATTCAGTAATATGCTACATACCCTCATTTTAGGAGAGAGAGAGAGAGAATTTCAAATATCCTCAAATCATACGCTATTCTTTTACCCAATCTGTGGGAAGCGTGCTTTGTTAAATATTGTGAAGAGATACCACTCGATATGAGTACAACCATTGCGTTACAATAGTTGAATATTGAAAGAGTCAGAAACCCAAGGTTATGTGTTAGATAAAATCCCTGGGATAGCATCTCATACATCATCGTATGCCATTTTATTTTCTAATCATTTCATGCGTCGTGGTTTTAACAATTTTATGCACAGGTGTCCATTTTACATCTTTGAAATTTCACAGCTATTCCATTAAGCGCCTCTAGGTGTACTGAGCAGGTACTGAAGCCTCTTCTTTAAGGAACAGAAGGGCAAACTTAATAAACTTCTGCATCACAGGACCAAGTCCGAGTGCATGTTAAAGCAGCCACAGTTGAGCGAACTTTATCGCACTGTGGGCATTCACAAGACTTGTGCATGAAACACAAGCAAACAGCACACCGAGTGCAGCATCTGAGCGTGTTGACGAACACTGCTTACCACAGGGCCTGCGGATAGGGGTACCACAGAGCACCAACCTTTTAGTTCTTCGGAACTCACAGCCCACTGGTGCCAGCAAAACTCAAGGGGTTTTCCCTTGCAGTGCCACTGAACTCCAGTGCACTGCCCATGAGTAACCCATCTTAGGTGTCTTCAGTTTTGCTTCCTCACATCGCATGTGCTCTGCTTCATGCAGAGTGCCATTCCTTTCCATGCAGTTGATTGTACGGCCCACCACATTGTAGTTCTCTGGAACGCACCAGCACAATAGTACCATCCACGAGCCCTGTGTTTTACACAATCCACACCTGTGCTACTAGGCATTGAGTGTCCTCAGCACAATAATACCATGAGTCACTAGGGTGTCCATGAGTCACCACATCTTTGCTCACCAAGGACCTCTCACAATAATGTGAACTTCCAATGGCACGCTCATGAACAGTGCCACCTTACCGTAGAGGCCAGTTCAGCCACGTGTCATCAATCCACAGATACACCTCCATGGAAAGTCACTTATTACAAGTGCTCTCTCATCATGCATGGTGCCAACTGTAAGCCCATGTACTGAATTTTACCATGTGTAATTGGTTTGCACAGTCTCACTCTGCCCAGCCAGTGAAAAATAAGAGGAATTTGTTTCTGGTGATAGAAATTCATTTCTCGTTATAATGTGGTTCGGATTCCACAATAAGCTGTAGGTCCCGTTGCTAGGTAACCAATCGGTTCTTAGCCACGTAAAATAAATCTAATCCTTCGGGCCAGCCCTAGGAGAGCTGTTAATCAGCTCAGTGGTCTGGTTAAACTAAGATATACTTTTTTTTCTCACTCTGTCCAGAGCAGGGTGCCACTTTCATCCCAGTGCAAGTGGCTTTCATGGCCCACTTGAAGCCTCCAACAGTTTTAGAGCCTTAGCCTATTGGAAACCATCAGCAACATGTTGGCTGAAGACTACAAAATCTTCCCAGACTTCGGGCAGGGAATGGGGCTCAAGGGAGAACAGCTGTCCACTTGGGTTCAGGAGAAGGTCACTGCCACTGAGCAGAAGAGAGCGGAGTGGAAAGAGAGAGAAAAACAACGTCAGTATGAATTAGCCTTGGCCCAAGTGTAAGCCGAGAGTGAAGAGAAAGAGAAACAGAGAGAGAGAGAGAGAGAGAGAGAGAGAGAGAGAGAGAGAGAGAGAGAGAGAGAGAGAGTTATGATTTCGCCATGAAAGGAACTTGAGGTTGAGAAATCCAGACATGACAGTGCCTTGGCCCTGGCCCAACACTGTACTGACAGCCCCTTGTGGCTCCGCCCCAGTCCAACATTCCTAGCATCAATACACTCATTCCTAAATGGAATGACGAAGAGCCAGAGGCTTGGATGGATGAGGTGGAAGCTCTCTTTGAGAATTACCTCATCAGTGAGGTGGAAACAGCCCTGTTTTTAGCTATACACATGGAACGTAAGGGTTGGGATGCCTTTTGTGCTCTTGACAATGGTGCCAAGGGAAACCTTGGGTTGGTTCACAGAGCCTTACTGAAGGCCTACGAAGTAACACCCGAAAGCCAGTGACAGCGTTGGCGAACTCTTCCAAAGGAAATCAGTCAAACTTGGTCAGACTGGGCCTACCACAAGAACAGGGCTTACAAGCAATGGCTCATTGCCCTGGAGTGCACGGACTTTGAGGACCTGTGAAACTGCATACAGCTGGAGGATTTCTTCCAGTATGTGCCGGGTTCCCTAGCCATGGGCATAAATGATAGCAGCCCAAGACATTTGAGGAATGCTGCCATAGGGGAGACCTACCATCCTTCTTCAAGTATGCCTAACAGGTGCATAGTGCTGCCTGGTCATCCAACAGTGCCAGCCTGACTGAAGAACGGGCCACCCGCCAAACCTCCTGTATGCACCCACTGCCGAAAGGTGGGCCATTTAGAGTTGGGGTGTAACCTTAAAGGTGGAGCTACCAAGAAGCATCCCTCTCATTACTCCTCCAAGCCCTATCAGAAACCAAGGGGCTCCCAGAGATCCACTCCCTCTACCTCAAAACCAGCCTCACTACCCAAGGATGCTGCAGCTGGTAAGGCCCCAGAGAGAGGTCACTGCAAAGACTGCGGCGGTTCAGGTCATTGGAGAGCCGGATTCGTGGCTTTCCCAAAGCACACTAATTTCGAGTGCCATGACACCCAAGGAGTGGTCCAACTCCCAAGTGGTCTCATTGGCACCCCTCGATGGGTCCTCCCCACCTGAGGAACTGCCCACTGTGGTGGATAAGGGGGCAGACATCAGCCTGATAACCTGGAAGCAAGTGCCAGCCAGGGCAGCCATTCAAGAGAATGAATGATGGACCATCAGCTGGGTAGCTGGGACTACCCTGGACATTCCAACTGTCCAGCTCCAGGTGATTACACCTAGGGGCACCACGGAGCATCACTTGGGCATGGTGAGCTCCATAAAGCCAAGGTGCCACTTCTTACTAGGCAGATATCTCCTTTGGGGTGAGCTGCAAGACGTGCCCCTGCGCCGCATGACAAGCACAGAGACATCCATCCCGGAGGAGGAACCAGAGCACCAAGAAGTCGGGCTGGAAGACGTACCATAGTTGCGAGAAGAAACCACAGAATCTCAGGACTCAGAACCCTCTGGAGGGGCATCCACTTTTCAGGTAACTGGCGCAGATGCCAAAGTGCCAGAATTGAACAGATCACAGCTTATTGCTCCCCAGAACGAAGACGGCGACCTCCTCCCTATGAGGGAAGAAGCTCTAACCAATATAGAAGAAGTAAGGGATTTGACGCAAGATGGCTACACTCTCGAGGATGAGGTTCTATACAGGTTAACCCAAGGACTGGAGGAGCCAGCACACATCCTACACCGATTGGTGGTAGTGCTGAAGTAATTGCAAACCCATGTACTTCAACTAACCCACGATGGACTTGGAGGGCACTTTGGTGTCTCCCACACTACAGAGCTGCTGGAGGGCAAGTTCTGTTGGCCAGGGTGGCAGAAGGCAGTCAGAGCCTATGTTGCTTCTTGCCCCTAATGTCAGCTCACCGGAAAACCCAATGTGGTAATCCCAAGAGCACCCATACAAAACACTCTGTCCATTGGCGTCCCCTTCCAAGCTGTAGTCATAGACTACTATGTGCCGGAGGGACTCAACACTTCAAAATCTGGGAACTCCCACATCCTCACCATCATCGATCTATTTACTCGATATCTCAAGGCTAATCCATACGAAGCACCAGTTCCAAGAATGCATATAAGCTCTACTCCACTTCTTCTGCCGTTTTGGCTTCCCTGCCACCATCCAGAGCAATCAGAGAAGGCATTTCATGTTGAAGGAGTTCAGAAACAGCATGGCCAGCCATGGTATTACCCACCTCCACTCTACACCCTATCATCCGGAGTCAGGGTATGATTGAATGATTTCATCAGTTGCTCGGCACTGTGCTCTCCAAGCTGGAGCAAGAGAGTGGAGCCAGTTGGGAAGAAAACCTGCCCTATGCCCTGTTCACAATCCGGCGACACCATCTGAGACCCTGGGCTATAGCCCCTTCAAGCTCCTATTCGCTCATTCAACTAGGGGGTCCTTCGACATTCTATATGAGGCTTGGGCGAACCCCGAGAAAGAGAAGACTTGCCAAACATCCAGAAAAACCTCAGGGTAGCCTGGGGGAGTGGCTCAAACCCACTAAGCGGCTTTCCAAGAGTGAGTTAAACTGCGCCTGGACAAGGAAGCCAGGACCAGGAGCTTCAAGATAAGGGAACAGGTGCTAGTACTTTGAATGGGAGCAACATGCCCCCTCTAAACCCAGTTTCCTGACCCCCATGAGATCTTAGGGAAAAAGGGCCATTTAAATTACTTAGTGGAATGTGGCAAGAGGAGAGTGAAGTGGCTCCATATTAATTTGCTCAAGCCGTACAGAACATGAGCCACCACAGAGACGGCTCCTCCAGATGCTCAATCCTTGTGACTGATGATAGGCTACATTGGGAAGGCCCACACTCCAGATAAGAATTTGCAGGTCTTGGAAAACATCTCGTACATCACTCTGGAACTCGACAAAGCCACACGAAGGGACATAAGAACCCTCCTCTACCAGTATCCGCAAGTGACACAAGACCGTTTGGGATGTATCTTGGTGGCAAGCATTCCATCTGCCTTGAAGATTCAACCTGTCCTATAGTGCAGGGTTACTATAAGGTGAATCTACAGTGCACTGCACAGATACAGGCACAGATCCAGCTCCAGCTGTATTTGGGCTTAATAGAGGCAAGTTGAAGTCCCTGGTCCTCCCCATGGTGTTAGTACCAAAGGAAGGTGGTGGAGATCAGCTCTGCATTGATTTCAGGAAACTGAATGAGGTGACAAAGCCCAAGCCGTATCTGATACCCCACATCGAGGTCTGCCTAGACAGCCTGGGTCAGGCCCCTTCCTAAGCAAAATTGACCTAGAAAAAGGGTACTAGCAGGTGCTGCTGTTGCAGGAATGTAGGCCCCTAACAGCATTTTCAACTCCATCAGGTCACTAACAGTGTAGGGTCATGCCATTCGGCTAAAGAATGCCCAAAGCTGCTTCCAGCTGCTCATAAACCAAGTGCTGGCCAGCATCCCTAACTGTGTGGTCTACCTAGATGACATTGTCATCTACTGTAAGACCTAGGAGAAGCACCTTAGTATCCTGGCAAATGTTTTATCAGCACTACAAAAGGCTAACCTGTTGGTCAACCTGAAGAAATGCCAATTCGGGGTGGCAGAGAGTACTTATCTGGGTCACGTTGTTGGCAATGGCAAATTGATGCCAGTGGATGCCAACATCCAGGCCATCAGGGAGATGCCTTACCCAACCGTAAAGAAGGGTGTGCAAAGGTTCTTGGGGATGGTACAGTACTTCCGGCGCGTTATGCCGAACTTCTTGGAAGCAGCCATCCCCATAACCAATCTGTTCAAAGGGAACCAGCCATTCCACTGCACCCCTGAGTGCAAGAAAGCATATGATCACCTCAAAAGAGTCCTGATCAGTAAACCTGTGCTAAGGACCCCGGATTACGACTGGCTGTTCTACCTGGCGGTAGATGCCAGCGACATAGATGTAGGATCGGTCATGTTCCAAGAGAAGTATCATCTGTGCCACCCTGCTGCACACTACTCCTAAAAGCTGAACCCTTCATAGACAAGGCACGGTACTGTCAAGAAGGAATGCCTGGGGTTGGTCCTTGCTATGAAGCATTTTGAGTCCTATCACGTGGACCATAAGTACTCTCTGACAGTCTTGACAGATCACAATCTGCTGGTCTGTCTAACCATCTTCAGAAACCAGAATAAAAAGCTAATGTGGTGGTGCCTTGATCCCCAAGATTATTACAGTTAGATGATCCAACGCATCAAAGGTACTTATAATAAGGTAGCTGATGTGATCTCTTGGCACTAAGTCTACCTACAAGACTTTGTAAATATTAGTAGCAGCCTGTAGTTAATTCATACATGTGACCTGTGTATTAGAGCTACCAAGCTCCTTAGCACTCTTGGCATAGTGCCTCATCCAGCAGAGTATTTGTGGCACCTTAACCAGCGAAGTATGCCCAGGTACCTATCATATAAGTTGTGCTGAGCCTAAGTAAAGTATAGTGAGTTAAAACTGTTCTCTAGCCCAGCAAGCTGAAGGACATGTCTTAGCCACCCTCACATTTCTGTTGCCTTCTGGTAATACATGGTGATGCATTTTTCATTTAAAATATTTTGCATGTCATAGAGTAAGGAACTCATGTTTTAATCTGCATGTAGTTAGATAATTGTCAGTTGAGTTGGTGCTGTGGCAGCCAACCCACATGTAATGTTAGTGATAATGTGCAACTTTAATTCTAAGACTTTGCTAAGAGTAAATTTTGACTGTCGTCAGAGACAGCCAGCTAAATACCCGCAGACACCCTAGAGCTAGTAAGCTCACACCTCCCTGTAGGAAGTTAAGGATCATCTTAGTCTATTCTCATTGCATGGGCAAAAAACCTATTTAGGGAAAGTAATTAATATAACTGAGTCAGGTGGCTCGCTAGTGCAGACCTTCATGCCCGAAAATGAGTGGAATGTCTGCTTAAAGGGGGAGCTTTTATGAATTTTGTTCGCTACCGTCTTGATCTCTCTTCGTTGTTAAGGGAAAATTTCAAATTTAGTAGACACCCCCGTCAGCGCCACAGAGACTGCTGGAAACTGTGGCATCTCGAGGTGTGGCTCGCTGTTGGGTTCCAGATAAACTTTAGAATCACTCACTAGGGAATACACCTAGTCATTAATAGCTTGCTGCCCTTCTTAATCCTTAGAATTAATCTCTTTGTACTGGCAAAACATTTCTGTCCACAGATCCAAGGCATTCATCGAAGCTGGCATACCCCAGGCAAATTCAGAGGCCTGGTAAGCACCCTGGCGCCAAAATCTTTAGTCATTCCATGCTGGTCACTCCAAGCACCAACAGTAGAGAGACAGCTGATCTTTGCCTGTCTTGAGACTCACCTTTCACCCTGCCAACATCTCTCCCCTTGTGGCCAACACTTTTAACAAAGGGAAACTCAGATCTCTTCAACGCAGAATATTGTATACAACACATGAAAGCAAAGCCCAGTAGGTCTACGGAAGGAAGTGCTTGCCAGTTTCTTTTCTATGACTCAATTTTTTACGTCTCTCGTAATTTTCCACTCGTCAATTTCTCAGCTTCGCTCAACCAGTTATTAGCTAATCAGTGTGTGTTCCCTGAACAGTGCAAATTATAATTCAGTCCCTTTGCTTGAAGTGAGTAGATTAAATGCCATACCCTCTAGCTTGTGCTTTAAGATTTGTTGAGAGAGATAGTATTTTGCTAGACGCCTTACCTGGAATTATTCTATTTCGAGATAATTGCTATCATAGTGTCTTTCAACCCCTTCGTCCCTTGGTGCCCCAATCTCACCAGGAGCAGTTTGCCAAACTTGGCAGACATATTTTCAATTGCTGATTGTTGAAAAGTGCACTTGCAATTGGTCTATTCAGATAACCCTGCGGGGGAGAACTTGATTGCGTTTTGTAAGAGTAACTCCTTGCCGATGTGCTGTGTTATTCCATATTCCATTAGTGAGGTTTGCTTGTCAATGTAAAATATAGTGTTTGTTATAACCCAGATTTTCACTTGGCAACCTTCCCATAATGTAACTTTTTCTTTGCATATTGTTTAATGCTGTTGCTTTTGCTGTTTACGACCCTCTGAGCGGGTTTCCTTTTCAAGGCTAGATTTAGTACAGATTCCTATACATTCCGCCACGGAAGTCTTTAACAATGTTTATATATATATATATATATATATATATATATATATATATATATATATATATATATTACAAATATATATTATGGAGAGAGAGAGAGAGAGAGAGAGAGAGAGAGAGAGAGAGAGAGAGAGAGAGAGAGATGGAGATGATCTGACATTTGGTATCTGTAGAATTAATCAAACTGAAAGAGAATTACACCTAATTTACAGTGCTGCAAGAAACATCCCACTTACATTAGGCATAGCAAGAAATTTCGAACCGCTGTTCAATTAAAAAATGGAAGATCTCACATTTCGAAGAAATCGTGGGTGATAGAGAACACATAAACCCTATGTCTAATGCTGTCCAAAAACAGCTCCGCAATAATGCTTCATTTTGTGCTCAGAGATTTCGACTTACGAGGGAAGTGGTACATGCAATATAGACAATGATTTAAAAACCCATTAGAGATCATTTCAAATTCAAATTCAAATTCTTCATTTCGGACACAAATGGCCATAGACAAGCATAAACACATAAAAAATCTTTAAAACTATATAAGGGTGAAATTGAAAGTGATAAGTATGAGAGATGATTATAAAAGAGATGTGAAAATTATAATGTGAATAAGATGTGATCATGAAGTTAAGTGATTCTTCACAGTAGAAGGACATATACATAAGATTAGATAAGAATATGAATGACAGCGTAATCCAGCAAGATGCTTTCAGACAATTTTGGCTTGTCGAATGTAAGGAAATAAGAATTAGGAACTGGGAGGCCTGTTTCATGCCATGAATCATTAGAAGTTTGTTAGTATGTATCAGGTACAGAACGGATAACAGAAACATTTATTACTAGAGGTTAAAATTTGGTTGAGCGAAGATAAAAGTAAATTCTTCATTACTCTTGTGATACTGTAGGGAGTTAAGTGAGATTATCTAGACGCTGAATGCTTCTGTCCTTGACTTGAAGATGAAGGATGTACAAGAAACATAAAAGGTTCATTTCGAAATGGCACTATATACTAGGACCATTCAGTGTTTGGTTGTTAATCTCAGATGTCAAAATAATAATTTGTTTGATTTTGTTTTACTGAGTTTAGAATTTCTGCTGTAGAGTGAATGAATTCAATCGAAGACACTAATTCTGTTCTGAAAACATGATAAAAAACCCAATACAAAAGTCAGCAGTTTATTAGAGAAAAAATCAAAACGTAACAGAAGTTTGTATTAACATAAAATAAGCATAATAAATAGCTGTGAACATCTTAAAAAAGCCCAGATGCATGGAGAACAGTTAAACTGTATGTTAGAGGGTGATAAAGGCAATCAAATAACCAAGGAAATTTAGGGAAATTCAAGAATATTATTGAAGTCTCGATTGAGAGTAGAAAGGGGAAACTCTATACATTATATTGATTCGGGCGTATTGCAGAAGTGGTTCTTACTAGTTTGCAGACATGACGGGCACAGAGGTTGGCTCGAAATTCTTTGTAGCTAAGTTTATTGATGATGTAGATATTTTGGAGAAGTTTGTGTTTTAACTCTAGTTCGTTTTACGTTTATTCAGTTCAAAAACTTAATTAAATTGATATTAAATTGATATGCCCATGTCTGTAATTAGAAGTTGATAGAATATTTGTATGTAAATGTACTTACACACACACACACACACACACACACACATATATATATATATATATATATATATATATATATATATATATATATATATATATATATATATATATATCAGTGTCTGGTCCAGTGTCAGGTGGACCAGGAAACCAATATAACTAACATAAAAATGCGTGTGAAACCTGAGTGGACATTCATCTAATAAGTGCTCTTCCAGCAAGCACATGAAGATGTTGGCAGAAGTTGGACCCAAAGGGGAACCCATGGCTACACCGTCGGTTTGTTTAAAAAGCTTGCCTTCGAAAATAAAGGCAGTGTCCCACACTGCCAGCTTTAAAAAAGTTCTGTTGTGTTTTTAGCTGTATTGTATTTGGTGAATTTTATTTTTATTTTTCTTATGGTTTATAAAGCTTTTACAGTAACTTTTTAAGTAATTTGTTCATTATTCAACAGATCCCTGATGATGTAATAGAGAAATTATTACGAAACGCTGGAAATGAAGAAATATGTTAGAGTAAACTGGCTTCCTGGTCGCCCCCACTTCATTGATGTGTCTTGCTGGTCGTCGCCTACCCTTGCTTTAGATATATATATATATATATATATATATATATATATATATATATATATATATATATATATATATATATATATATATATATATATATACCGGGTGTTTCGAAATTAGAGCCCCCCCCACCACAGAACAAATGGAAAGTTATGAAGTTTCTGCTATAGCCTATCTCCAAGTACATTATTTTAAGTTTATATTAAGCTAGTTTTCATTTTACATTTCTTGTATTTTCAGACTGAGTGACGGGGTCAGATACAGCCATGGCTAACGACTCGGAGGAAATCAGATGGATTGACCGAATCCGGGCTAAAACCTTCAGAGAGGCCAGGGATGCTGGCGCATCCTTCATTTCACGTTCATGGATAGCTAAATACATTAAAAGAGATGAAACCTTTGTTAAAAGAAACTGGAACAAAAATCCATATGACTGTCATCGCAAAAAGATTGAGAATCTTGGAAGGCCTGAAGTCCTTTCTCAGGAGTCAAAAGACATCATAGCTGAGGCAGTGGGTAGACCAAGAAAGTCTTTACGTAAATTGGTGCTTGAACTAGAAACAAAAAGGGGAAAGAAGAGAAGTTATAGTGCTGTATATTGTGAGTTGAAAAAATCTGGTATCAAGCCATTTCATGTTATCAGCAAGCCCAACATCACTCAGCGATAGAGAGAAGACTGTGCATGGTTTTGTGGTTCATTTCTTAAAGATTGGAATGAAGCTGACTTTCTTCATGTTGCCGCATCAGGTGAATTCTTCATTTACACAGTCAGGAAGCAAAATCATACAAATGACATCATTTGGGCTGCAAAGTTGGATGATATCAGCGATGATGTGCGCTATTGCCAAGTTGTGAAATTTCATGAATGTTTGGGAATTTTTCTCTGTTTCACAGCCAAACGGTTAATGTAGATCATCAAAGAAAAAGGACAATCATGGAATGGCAAATACTTCAGAGAAACTGTGCTTACTGGTGGAGTATTTCCTTTCCTCAAAGATCCTGAAAATGTGTTATCTGTTGAAGAAGTCACATTTTTGCATGATAAGGCACCATGTTTCAAGGCTCTTCAGACACAGGAGCTGCTTTGAAACGGTGGTATCGACTTCTTCTCGTCAAGTGTATTTCCAGGTAGCTCCCCTGACCTTAATGTGTGTGAAAACATTGGTAGTATCTTAAAGGATTGTGTTGAAGCATGCACAGTGAACTATGATGGTATATCAAACCTC
>NC_089744.1:28437500-28457500 GCF_040412425.1 Macrobrachium rosenbergii | reverse complement strand
AGAATCAAAATAAAATCTTTTTAGAATGGCAGGTTCGAGTCCTTTGCAAATGAAGGCTTTGATTATGAACAAGAGGTCGAATTCAAGGCTAAGTCCGTCAGTGCACCTCACATGGTGCACTGTAGGCATTACTTAAGGTTGTTTGCAGCGCCCCTTCGGCCCCTAGCTGCAACTTCTTCCATTCCTTTTGCTGTAGCTCCGTTCACATTCTCTTTCTTCCATCTGACTTTCCACCCTCTCTAACAGTTGTTTCGTAGTGCAACTGCGAGGTTTTCCTCCCGTTACACCTTTTAGACCTTTCTACTCTCAATTTCCATTTCAGCGCTGAGTGACCACATAGGTCCCAGCACTTGGCCTTTGGCCTAATTTCTATATTTTATTTTATTAGTATTTATTCATTAATTATTAGCTTCGTTTTTTTTTCAATGCTGGGTTCCTTTGCTTATAGATATTACTTCATAGTTAATTTAACGGAAAATTTTGACTACAGCTTAGGTTTAACTGTTTATCAGTTCCACAGCTTCATCAAACAAACTAAAACTGTTGTTATAATTTCACAGCTTTTCAAGCACAGTATAATTGTCTTCATCTGTATCTTTCTCTCTGAAGGTTTTATGATGGTTTTAATAGATGTTATATGCATCGTTTTCTTTTGCACCCTTTCAGTGATACTGAATAAAAACAGAATGTGGTGTTGCAGTGGGTAACTACTAATCTCCTCCTAAGTACGGTTTGAAACTCGACTGGCAAATGAGAATTTCTTCACACACACGCATATATATATATATATATATATATATATATATATATATATATATATAATATATATAATATATATAATATATATATATATATATATATATATATATATATATATATATGTATATATATATATAGATGTATATGTAAATATAATATATATATATATATATATATATATATATATATATATATATATATATATATATATATATATATATATATATATATATATATATATATATATGCACATATATACATATAAATATATATAATGGCGTGTAAGATATAGTAAAGCAGAAAACCCACCAGCGAGATTAAAAAACCGACAACTTAATGACATTCTCTTTCCGTATCACAGAGAAGACCTGACATTGCCCACAAAGGCTCGTTTGAACGACTCGGAAAGGCCGACGTAACTCGTTTTTTGTCACACGTTTTGAGAGGTGCGGGGGATAAAGAAAAGGGTGCGAACTGACTTCATAAATATTTATTTATGCATTAACTCGCATAAAAGGGGGTAGACTGGAGAAAAGCGAGTATTGTGGGGATTTTTTTCACACTTTTTTTTTTCTCTAGAGCGTAAGGAATCACAATAGCCTTGATTAAACGATGATTAACGCGAACATGGCTCAGGTTTGTAATTTGAAAACATTTTGACTAAAAGGCCAACGTCTGGGAATCATTAGGATAACTCTTTATTACTATTTTTACCAATTACTCATTTGCATGCATTCGCATATAAAATATTACTGTATAACACAAAGACGTCTTTTACTTCTGCGCGCTTATACAGTTAAATAAATAACATATTATTTACTAAACACAATTATCTTTCATGTCTTTGACTTATAGAATTAACTAAACTAGTGAAAAATAAACTATACTGGGGAAAAGGAACAACTAAGTTAACCGCAGTGGAATAACCGAACGGAAGGAGTGATTGGAAAGGGAAGAGAGGAATATTCAGAACTTATGCAAAACTTTCATCTTGATTCCCCCTTTCAATAAACCTGCGGGGGAAACCGCCATTACAGATGACAGAGGTACAGAATCAAGGAATTACCTCACATTTTGCCTCAGACCTGATTAAACCAGAGAGAGAGAGAGAGAGAGAGAGAGAGAGAGAGAGAGAGAGAGAGAGAGAGAGAGAGAGAGAAGGGGCGAGGCGTGAAGTTATTAGAATTTTAGATTCCCCCTTTAGCATAAAAAATAGGACACAAAAGAACCTCAAACGAATCAGTAAATTGGAATCAAATGAATCTTTAGTTCAATTCCCCGACCATGTCATTCTCTCTCTCTCTCTCTCTCTCTCTCTCTCTCTCTCTCTCTCTCTCTCCTCCCCACCCCATCTCGCAAACGCATAGATACACGCTTGTACACACACATTTACATATATATACATATGTATATGTATTATAAATACACACACACACACACACACACACACACACATATATATATATATATATATATATATATATATATATATATATTGAAATAGGCAGATTAATGTATACAAAGCAATACAGATGAAGCTCATAGTAACGATCAAATTTCATCAATATCAATATAGAGGTTATAAAAAAAACTACGAAAGTGGAAGAAATATTTTGAGACCTGTCATTGGATACATTTCCAAAATATATCGCCCAATGGTGTATTAACAAGATTGCTTCTCAAATGTGAAGGAAAACAATTAATTGAAGAAGTGACGAAACCCGCCAGTATATTAGACTGTGTTTGTACTGTATATATAAATTCAACATTTACTTAATTAAAAGTAACACGTTCCCTTATTATAGGTTCAGGGTTTTGAATGATGAGTAAGTTCCCATCCTGAATTATATTCAAATAATTCATGTTCATTAAGGTGCCATTCACACAGAACTGCTACTGCTACTTTTTATATTCTCTGTATGGGAAGGAAGGCGCTAAGAACAATAAGTAACTGCTCCTTTTTCCATGTTTTCATAAAAGAATTATAAATATTTTTCTTTTATGAAGAGTTAAAACAATATTTTTTTGATCGTCGTAGAAATGTAAGGTGGTAAATGACCTAGGTGTTAAAAGATTATTATTAGATATTTTAATTGTGAGATCAATATAATTCAACGAAATTTTACGGGGTGCCATCTGTACAGCACAGTTAAACTAAAGCTCATGGAAATAGATATAGAAAACTGATTTTTTTAAAACCCTTCCTAACTGGATGACATGCTAGTGTTACAACTGATTGTCACTGGATGATGACAGGGGCACATTATTTATATTAGATTTTAATTTCTGCATGGCTTAATGTTTATAAATACCTAAATTTAAAAAGAGAGAGGGAGAGATGGTGGTTTTATTCACGAGCAGTCTGTAAATGGTTTAAACGAGAGAGAGAGAGAGAGAGAGAGAGAGAGAGAGAGAGAGAGAGAGAGAGAGAGAGAGAGAGAGAGAGAGAGAGCGCCATTAGATTCGCTATCAGTACAGTATGTTTACAAGCACTCAGGATCCTCTGAGCGGTGTGAACATAACCAGAATTAATACATCTATGTTTCGGTCAAAACAGTTTCCGCTTAATCTGACTTATCAGTTAATCTAAACAGCGCTTCCTGCATTCCGGATTAAGGAAGGTTTGTTTACAATATGCTTGTACATGCATACGTATTTGGTTTTATAATGTTGGATTATTTTAGGTATTTTTGATACCACATAAACATATACGCTCGTCCATATAATATATATATATATATATCTATATATATATATTATATATATATATATATACATATATATATATATATATATATATATATATATATATATATATATATGTGTGTGTGTGTGTGTGTGTGTGTATGTTTATATATATATATAATATACATACATACATATATATATATATATATATATATATATATATATATATATATATATATATATATATATATATATATATATATATTACATTATCTATCATATATATAAAAATGGATGTTTGTATGTAAGTGTGTGTGTGTGTGTGTATGTTCCAGCATAACTCTGAAATGCACTGAGCAGTGTCAACCAGACTTGGTATATATATGATTTACTGTCTAGAAAAGAATACTTTAGGGGTAAGACATCACTAGCACCAAAGAGCACCAAAGAGGGTGTGGATGGGAAGGGCTTCCCCGAAACGGGGCTGGTTCTGACCATAGACTTAGTAACTCGATAAACTCTATGGGTTTATCTTACCTCATTTTGGTATACATATGACTTACTATCTGGAAAACAATACTGTAGGGGGTAAGACATCACTGGCACCAAAAAGGATGGGGGTGGGAAAGGGGTGACATGTGAAGATAACTGAAAACGACAGATATTAGTGTCTAATCCATAGTTTTTGAGGTCGCTAAGATGAATAATTTTATACAAGAGATGTCCCTGCCCCCTCAACTGGCTGTCACCAGATTATCTTCGCGGATGACCACACCCAAATAATTACTTATCCCAACGAAAGAAGTAAACAGTTGCTAGCCTTGAAAACATCAAGAGAAATAAAAATGGTCAATGAGTATGAGGAGAAATGGAAGATATCTGCCAGCCAGGAGAAGTTCCAACTCCTGTCTATAGCGACAGTCAAACCAGCAGATGTAACTGTGGACAATAAAAAGATCCCATTCACAGATAGTATCAAAGTACTGGGAGTCACTTTCTCCAAGACGGGCCTAAAACAGCACATGCTGAACTGCCTAAAAATAGCAGAGGCCACTTCCAAAAGGATCAGGAGATTCAGGGCTGTTTCCACAAAAACTTACCTGATGCTGTACAAAACATTGGTGAGACCACAGCTTGAGTACCCCACAGCAATCCTAGCCCCAGCATGTAGGACCACAGTAATGAAGATGCAAGCCCTGCAGAACAAAAACATCAGAAGAGTGTACAAGGAAGCCCCTCCTTACTACAACACAACGAAGGAACTACACGATAGGGTAAACATAGAAACCATCAATTGTAAGAATCCACAGGCTGGCAAATAAGACGTGGGACGGGCTGTCAGCATTAGTTGTAAACACTGTAGACAGGAGCAGAGAAACTTCCAATGAGGGAAGGAGAGACTTGAGGAATTGGCCAAGAATGGCTCCTAAGATAGAAGGGTCTCAACCAGAATCAATTTACAGGAGCTAGTATACAATAAACTATGAGCTCAAACAATTATCTAGTTTGAGATAAAGCAACAATCAATGTATGACACCAAACAACTAATTGGCATTCCTAACCACCAGCACCCTTCCATCACCTCCCACTATCATTAAAAAAAAATAAATAAATAAAAAATAATAAAAAAATTAATCACCATTACTTATAACCACATCGTGACCCTACCTCCGCTTGTCCCTCATTCCTCTTCATCGCCAACGTCACCTCTAACCTGTCCCCTCATATCATCCCCGTCTTCTACCCCAAAATACATCCCCAATCTTTCCTATCCCGAATTCGTTCGTTCGTTCGTTTCTCCAGATCTTTTTCAACCACGTCCAGAGGATGACCAACGAGCTGGTCGAAACATGTCGACGGTACCTGAAGTAGAACCTAAATCCAGACGACGAAAGATTTCTAATTGGATATTTCAGTATAAGACTTCCCGCATTCCACACACTATCCTTTTTCCAATGTGAATATCGGCCAGTTGCTGACCAACATCGCTGAGCAGCCCGAAAAGCGAATTATAAGAAAATAGAAAAAATTCTGTATGAGATAAATTCGCATAATACAGCCATCCTTTTTAATAAGACCTGTTTAAGAGAGGGTCTGTTCCCTTCATATTATTATTATTATTATTATTATTATTATTATTATTATTATTATTATTATTATTATTATTATTATTATGTTTTTCTACTTTCTAGACATTAATTTCAATATAGCATTCCCGACACCGTGAATTAAAACTAAATGTAGAAAGATAATGGAAGTAATTAGGCTTCCAGACTACATTACACAGCATCACACTCCATATTTATATGCATATATATAGAAATGTTTCGACCCCCTGTGGATTTGCATTTCATTTAGGCATTTCGCTGGAATATTTATAGAATGCAATTTCGGAAATTAAATCTAAAGGGATTATTTACCACCCCCTTTTTTGAGGGGTCGCCTATAGGTTTAGCGGAACGCGCGAAGTAAAGGGTTATATCAAAATTAATGGTCTAAATTACAAGTTAGCATTTGCGTTAATTCTTATGCTGTTGTTGTCATCTTGACTATCATAGATTCTGGTTGTTTTTCAACTGGTTCTTGCCTAGGATTATACTTATTTGTGGATAATAGATCGAAATTAAAACTGCAGGCATTAGAATAGGTCTAAGATATTTAATTCATTGTGTCATTTATTTCGGCCATCTATATGCAATTAAGATTTATTATTCTTTTTCTAATTGTATTCGAATTGACATACCCCCCTCATTCCAAAATGACCTTTTTGAAATCCTTTAAGCAGCTTAAGTAAACTATTGTTCATCCACCTCATGGCATTTTATTAATGCCATCATCATCATCATCATCATTCTCATAATAGTGATGGCAGAAGTAATGACAATGGTGATACTTTATAAGTGGTTAAGGAATGTGAGCGATTAAAAAAATGAATGTCATTGAAGGAGATGTAAAGCGAAAAGAAAATGTACCTTGACTTGCCTTTACCATTTACTCTGCCCCAAAATGGAAAACTGCGGTATCTGCAAAATTTCGAAATTGAGATATGCCACCTATTGGGCTAGTGAAACACTAATACAATTTACTGCAGTTTCAGAATAATTCTTCAATGCTTTCCACGAGTATTTAGGGGGTTCCATTTGCATTATCTGCAAAATCAGTAGTAAGGCAAGGGAGTATCTGCCATTTTTCTCAGTTTTGTGTTTTTGCAGATACTGCAACCTTCCATTTTAGGGCAGTGCTGTTTATTAGATCAAATGTAAAATTTTCTCCCTGTCTGAAAAGCAAAACGTACCTTGTCCAAAAAGTAAACGCAATATTGATATTTAAATGTATACTCATATTGCATTATTACCACCTGAACAAAATCTTACTAAAGAGTACGCGACAGTACTTAAGAGTACGCGACAGTACTTAAAATATTTCCATGCTTGCTGAATATGTCACCACCTTTATGATAAAAAGAAGGATTTAAGAGTCAAATATTTTCCTACCTGATTTATCTGACACAAAATAAACTTTTCATCCTTGTGAATAGTTAATTCCGCTTGATTCTTGCATGGTACAGTACATTATTATTTCTGCCTGGAAACGGAACTTCAAAAAATAGCTCTTTAATCAGACTAGGCGTTAATTTTTTATTTCAATTTGCTTTATTTGGCTTTATTTTCTCACCTGATGATGTCTCATGAAGATTTGGATTAAGAAAAGCGAATACTGATATATAACTTTATTTTCTTATTAATGCAGTTGTATCGTTGGAAGACATTCTCGTGTATCCTACACATGAAATATTACGGGAGTAGGTTTGGTGCGATTTATAAAGCGGTTGTATGCTGCATATACATAAGTGTATATAAAACAGAATGTATATACCTGTATACATATACTGTACACGCCCACGCACATTCATATATACTTATGCCTTGTAATATTTCTTTCTGGCTCTTGCAAATACAGTATGTATATATATATATATATATATATATATATATATATATATATATGTATGTGTGTGTATGTATACATATATATGTATATACGTATATCCATTTATATATATATATATATATATATATATATATATATATATATATATATATATATATTGCAAGAGCAGAAGGAAATATTAAAAGGCAAAAGTATATATGAATGCGTATGGGTGTGTATATGTATACAGATATATACATTCAGTTTGATATATAAATATGTATATACAGCATACAACCGCTTTATACTTCGCACCAAATATATATGTATACATATATATATCTATACCTATATATACATATATATATATTTAATATATTATATATATATATGTATATATATATAATATACATATATACAAACGCACACGCGCACACACACACACATATAAATATGTATATATGTGTGTGTGTTTGTGTGTGTATGTATTAACTCTCACACTCGCACACATACGTGTGTATATATATATATATATATATATATATATATATATATATATATATATATATATATATATATATGCGCATTAATGTGTGTGTGACTTTGTTGTTTTTACCCCGGTAAGGCTGGAAAGTTGACTTAAAAAAAGATTATTATTGGTTACTCCCCTGGCTATCCATTCTAAGCATTTTTCCTCTTCTCCACACTACCTAACTCCCAGCAGTACTTTTCTCCATTGCCATCAGGAATAATTCCACCTCTCTCTCTCTCTCTCTCTCTCCCTCCCTCCCTCTCTCTCTCTCTCTCTCTCTCTCTCTCTCTCTCTCTCTCTCTCTCTCTCTCTCTCTCTCTCTCTCTACCTTGTTCCCTAACCACTTCCCTCCGCCCTATTCCACCCCATACCTGTACATAGCTGACTAGCGACAGCCTCTCCCATTCGATAAAAGCAATTTATATGCGATTGCTGCATTCCTCGTTCAATCCATTTATTTGGAGCGTCAACCAGGGCGAGGCGGAGGGAGTGTTCGAATCACGTTGTTGTGTACAAATAACCTCCCTCTGCAGTTCCTCCTCTTCTTCCTTTTTTCATGACTAGAATTTCACCGTGGTAAGACCGTAGCGTTTTTTTTTTGTTTCGTGTGCAATATCGATTTAACCTTGTTTCTGATTTGGTATTCGGGTCTTTTATTTATTGTCATTTGTTTCTTTGCTTCAGGCTGATTTCTGCAACCGTAGGAAATGTTTGCCAGCAATTGGGTCTTGTAATGAATTGAAGTCTGTTTCAGGGAGGATGATAAACTTTAGTTTCCTAGAAATAAGTACACCTCTCTCTCTCTCTCTCTCTCTCTCTCTCTCTCTCTCTCTCTCTCTCTCTCTCTCTCTCTCTCTTTAATTGTTTTCAGATTGATTTCTGCAACCGTAGGATATGCTTTCCAACAATTGTTTTCTATAATTTAGTGAAGTCTGAGGATGGTAATCTTCACGTTTCCTAGGAATAAGCACACCCCCTCTCTCTCTCTCTCTTTCTCTCTCTCTCTCTCTCTCTCTCTCTCTCTCTCTCTCTCTCTCTCTCTCTCTCGTTTTCATCTCCTTCTCTCCCTCTTGTCTTCCCATTATCCACAATGAAAGTTTCCCTCTCAGCAGCAGGAAGGAAGCTGCTGGTCTTTCCATCTATCTCCGAACGTTAATTGGCCCAGTTAAAACGTCAGCCAGATTGTTATTGAGAGCCACAAGTAGCCACATAAACGCTAACGCACAGTAGGGGGGAAAGAAGCACTCAAAAAAAAAAAAAAAAAAAGGAAACGTTACCACGCTTAATAAGGTACGTAACGTGCCACGCAGCATAGCAATACCAGACGGATTCAGACGTTCTAGAGGGTACGGGTGCACTCTCGCGGGATGGGACTATACAAGGATTATACAAGGACTATACAAAGACTATTCAAGGACTTTCGGCTTTCTACGGTTAACTAACAAGTCAATTAAATGCTACGCAAGAAAACGTGGTAGGAATACAAACGTCTTCTGTTTCATTTCGACCGGCCAAAAAGAAGACAATACTCGTATTTATCTTGGAATTTTTGAGTGAAGAAAAATATATGCTTTTCATTTTTCCATTTTCTTCATTCACAAAATTTACATTTATCCCCTGTACTGTGTTATACCACATAATACGTTTGTTGTTAGTTTTCTTATGCCATATATATATATATATATATATATATATATATATATATATATATATATATATATATATATATATATATACATATATATACACACACATACATATACTGTATACATACATACATACACACACACTTCGTGTCATCTTTTTCTGGCTACAAGCCAGACTGGAAACTTAGTTTTTCATTTGATTTATGGGCTTTATAAACAGCTTCTCGGGACGTGCGACGAATCACAAATATCGATAGTTATCAAAATTCTAAGCGCGTCCCGCCGAGTGAGAGTAGCGTAGTAACTACTGATTTTGAAGTTAAGAAGGTTGGGGATCCCAGTAAACATCAAAAAAGGAAATTATCTCTTTACTTACTCTGTTATTTGTGCATTTACATTTTTGTTTCCTCATTCTTACCCATTTTGGTGCAAAGATTAAAATCTAGTATGGAAAATTGTACCACTGAGGCAATATCATTCGTCTTTTGGGGGAAAAATAGAGAAGAGAATTACGGTAAGTCTGCTTAGAGAAATTGTAAAGTAAAATGAATTTAATCAATGAATGTGAACTATATCACAAATAAAAATTTGCTTCATGTATGGCAGACATTGTCTTATATTCCCGTCAGTATTACATAGGTGGTATACGAGTACGATAAAAAGTCGAAGTAGATTTAAATCATAAGCAGTTCTTAAAAGTTCACGAAAGCGAGGCGTAAAAGGCGTCTAACGCCTTTTAAGTGGTTTAAGTAATTCATAGCGCAACAGACACTTGCGTGTGAAAATTCGACCAGTGCGGCGAAAGCTTAGAAAGATCTCGCCACCCGTCACTGTAATTAAGAAGACCCCGAGTAATGGGTTACTCGCATAAATATTAGCAGAGCCGCAGCGCGTGCATGACTCTTCTGATTTCATGCTGGGATTTGTTAGCTTGGTCGCAAGCATTTAACAATAGGGCAACACGCCATGCACTTCAGCTTTTAGCTCTGACCGGCCGCCGAACTCGACAGGAAACCGTAAACTGGGTAAACATAGGTTTCGATCGTTACGGTAATGGTCATTTGTTCAGGCAAATGAGCGTTGCAGGAGTATGTGCTTAGACAAAATTATTTTCTTCAAAAATCATTAAATAATATTGTATAGTAATCAGTCAATTGAAATGTTTGCACATTTGCACATCTACCAAAACTGCAGATATGGACAACGATAACAAGAATCTAGGCACTGCTGTCACGCGAGATTGTGACTGATACACACTTATAGTATTGAAAGCACCATGTCATCTACCATGACAAAAGTGAATCTTTCAACTTCATTGTGAAGATGACCATATCCGCTTTGTCAGACAAGGAGAATATAAAATATAAGATTTGCCAAGTCACGGTGTGTTTCACCTTTATGGCCCACAAGTCTTAATATTGCCATTTTTGTCATTTTTTTCCAAACTCTGTCCTTTTACCTTTCTCCGTCCTCGTGAGTTTGATCACTAGTCTCAAAGTTAGGAGGGGGGAATCAGTTAGCCTTGATTAAATATTTATCGTTGTATTTCACATATCACGTTACGGTTAGCTATATGTCCATGTGCCCTTTTTTTTTCAAGAAATCTCACGAAAATAGTGGCATACCCAAAAGTGGAATATGATGCAAGATTATTAGTCCTTGTAACATTTAGGTAACACATTTTGTTAACAAATAAAATAATTTATGCATCCAAGAATTCTCTTGCAAAAGAATATCAAATTGAAAAGAAATATATTTCTGATAAGGAAGAATATACAGTCGAAAAATATATTTCATATTAAGTGATGAAATTTGTGTTAAATGTAATTCGAATAAATAAATATAACAGCGTAAGTTAATGTTCTAATTCAGATTGTTTTCTGAATTAATGTACATTATTTAGGGTTTAACCTTCTTATAAAGTATAGGTGCATGTGCGTGAATTTTATTTTTACATGTCTGGTTGTGACACACACACACACACACACACACACACACACACACACACACACACACACACACACACACACACACACACACACACAGAGAGTTCAGTGACCCGAGAAACAGATAAAAGCGAAGATTTGTGAGTTTCGAAGTCAAGTGGATTAAAGACAAATTGTGGCAATTTACTCCCAAACTCTTTGCAATAAAATTACCCTTATCTTCCTGCGTAGGGATTACTATATATAAAAGAGATTGCACTGCAAATTGAGCATGGCGTGAGTGTATATTTAGCGACAGAGTGGGATTAATTAGGCAATATTTAATGTCAGGTAGACCGTTGCTCAATAAGTGACGATTGAAAAGTCTTTCTTCATTAATTATGGATGGAAAATTTGTCCAGACTAGGGGGAATAGAACTGTGTGAACGCACGTATGTACATGCATATATATATATATATATATATATATATATATATATATATATATATATATATATATGTATATATATGTAAGTGTATGTATATATATATGTATGTACATAAATTTATATATACAGTATATATATATATATATATATATATATATATATATATATATATATATATATATATATATATAATATATATATATATATATATATATATATATATATATATATATATATATATACATATATACATACATATATATATATATATATATATATATATATATATATATATATATATATATATATATATATATATATATATATATATGAATAACAATCATGTAGAAAAAGTTTAACAGGCCAGTGAGTTGCAAAACCACGCCTCCATTAAAGAACAGATGAGTAAGAGCTAAAATTAGACCGAAGGAAAACAACACCTAATCAATATACTGTATATAACATTTGTGAACAGCGACATAAGTAAAACGCCTAAGACATTGATGCCTATTTCGTGATTAGGAGGTAGTATGAGAACCCTTAAATATACAAGGTCAATAAATAGCCTTGCAATTAAGATCATTCCACAAATTTAAAGTAACTGTAAAAGGGAGTGGACGGAAGTAATTGGTGGTGAGACATCACGTCCAATCTTGGCAGACTGTTGGCACTGGTAACGGGCACTTGTTCTGAGACACAAAGGCATTGAAAAGAATATCTTAAGAAAATTGATCAGAAAGGGCTATTTTCCGATGATGACCTAAATCATACTGACTATTGTTGGATTTAGACTTGAATATGTACTGTAGAGTCGATATCGAATATCTCTCTGTAATATTGACTAAGCTGCATATATTCCTGTCGAATTCTTCTGATTATGAATTTTAAAAAGTACCAGGATTTGACGGGAATATTTACAGCAGAGTCGATATCAACTATCTCTCCATGATATTAACTCTGTTGTATGTATTACTGTCGAATTCTGCTTATTGTGAAGTTTAAAAAGTACCAGAATTCGACATGTACAGCAGAGTCGATATCAACGATTTCTCTGTGATATTTCTGTCGGATTCTGTTGATTATGAATTTTAAAAAGTACCAGGATTCGACAGGAATATATGCAGCAGAGTCGAATAAATTTAGATCTGTCTTCACAGCCGAGGTCAAGTCGACCGTTTATCACTGTTCTAAGCTGTAGACCCAGGTTCGAATCCTGGCCATGGCAGAAGCACTTGTCAGCTGTAATCACCTCCGTTAGTAAATTATTCCCAAGGTACAGTGAATTCTATATCATGTGATATATAATTAAGGCTTGATATTTGTGGATGTAAAAGACTGGTTACAAAAGACAGTAGGTCGTAATTAGCTATAACTGTCAAGGATTCAAGTTCACTTGACCGCCTTATACTTTTAAACCAAACAAAATATTAGCTTTTTAAATAATTATATAAATTTGGTAAGACAGGTGCCCAGTCAATTGAAAGTTATCACAACAATCCTTGCCATATTTTAAAACGCCTTTATTTCAATATAGAATAGAGATTAGACATGGGAATAAAATAATTTCGAGAAATGTCACGGCAAAAGCAGCAGTAAGGAATGGCAAGGTCAGTGACCTTCACGGCCATCAGAGGCCAAGTGCAAGCAATAGACCTTATTGCGTGCAATGAAAGTCCTGAAAGTTTCGTGGTTTAGTCATTAAATGTATAACTAAAGTTTATAGTTATCTCGTTAATTTATGGCTGTACGAATGACCATGCCTAAAACAACACCAAAATCTATTTTGAACGATCCTGAAAACGATTCTTTCATAACATTTTCTTGTATGTGACGTCACAGTTATTGTGCAACTGTTAACTGTAAGTCACAATCAAGTGTATCAAATACTCTTGTCAGTTCTGCAGCCCTGGAAAGCAATGATGGTTTTAGCGCTCGAATGAAAACGTTCTTTTATCAGTCGACCAAAACAAACAGGTATAAATGCATTCATGAATTAAGAAACGTACGATATTAATTCATACGAGCTGCTTGGAATGACCTGGGACAAATCCTTCTTGTCCTTCAGTTCTTTCAATATGAAATGAGTAAATGTGTAATGCAGCGTTCTGTTGTACCGAATAAATTGCGAGATGAGATGGCAGATTATAACTGAACATAGCAGGAAACAAGTAAAAAATGCACCGAAGAAACGGTTTTCTGTACAGCGTATAATGCTGTATGAGCCACGGCCCATGAAACTTTCAGCCACGGGGCGGTGGTGGCGTGTCCTATAGCGTTGCCAGGCGCACGATCATGGTTAACTTTAATCTTAAATAAAATAAAAATTACTAAGGGTAGAGGGCTGCAATTTGATTTGTTTGATGATTGTAGGATGGGTGACCAACATACAAATTTGCAGCCCTCTAGCCTCAGTAGTTCTTAAGATCTGAGGGCGGACAGAAAAAGTGCGGACGGACGGACTAAGTCATCTCAATAGTTTTCTTTTACAGAAAATTAAAACCTACACAAACATTAGCTTTGTTGCAAATCAACTGAAGCAGAATATGAAGACAGGGACAAGAATCGAGTCATTAAAATGTTTATAGTATTGCATAATGCAATACCTGATGCATTTGAATGACTGAACTTCAGAAGCACAATATGATGTTTGAATAACATACGAGCGCGAATTTACCCTCCCTCCCCGTAATTAAGTACTTCTTCGTAATGTATTTCTGCCATAAACCACGAACAAACTGCAAAGGCACCAGTTAGGCGCTATTTCGTACTTAACTCCTAGAGGGTAACAGCGCTCTGGCACGCTAGTGGCCTCTTGCTATTGAAAAAAAAAGTTGAAGATATAAAGACAGACACAATAGGAGAGTTATTGTTACGAACTAATTTAAACAGAGACTACTAGACTGATAGTAATATTGCTAAAATTATCAATATATAATTATATAAATAGCACGCAGTATGGATGTAATTCATTATTTAGTGCAAGTATATACAGTTTGGAAAAGAACTCTTATCTTACTATTTCCGTCGTCTGAACTTGAGTTTCAGTACTGAAAAATACTTTTTTTTTTATCTTTAGAAAAACTACTTAACATTCGCGTTGATACTAAGTTAACATTTTTTTCCCCGAGTTTAGGAAAATGCCGAAAATCATTTACAGATGTCATAACAAATTAGGTACTTAGAATAGGATGTTATATCTATCACAACGAAATAATATTATAATATAAAAAGGAAAAACATACAAGGTACAGGAATATCCTACATATTTGTATATCAGTCATTTTTGAACACCAGTAAGGATGATTTTGTAAGATATCCTGGTGACATCTTTGACCGTATTTCTCTGAGTAAATAAATAAGTCATTGATTACATAATTAATTAATTTTTCTTTTCTAATAACTCATCTCTTCTTTCTGTATTTCCCATTACTTTCAGTTACTTCTCTCTAATAAACACCATGTTCTTTGGAAGCTTCAGTTTCAGGCCAGTGGCTCCTGTGGCCTTATTCCATATGAATAGGGTTCATCTTCTGAATAATAATAATAATAATAATAATAATAATAATAATAATAATAATAATAATAAATAATAATAATAATAATAATAAAAATTATATTCGTACCACAATGCTTCAGTAGTTTTTTGATAAATTATTATTCACAGCAAACCAGGAAAATATGTTTTATTGCTTGCAGTGTATGGAGGTCACTTTCATACGAACGAACAAAATATTCGAGAGTCAGAAATGCATTTTTAGCATAGCACGAAAATGTATCAGCTAATAACTGATTATTAACCTTATTTATCTGTGCGTTTCTTACGCATTCAAACGCTGAACAACAAAACTATCAATATAGAATGTTACTATCTTTTTTTTTTTTAGTAACTTCATACTTGAACGTTGGAAAGGGGATAAACTTCATTCAAAATCGTTTTACATCCTCGTAGAAATTTCTTTTGCGTTCACGCTATTGTTTGGAAAAGGAGTCTTACAACGATTAGTTTCGCGATACAGAAATGTTTTAGATGACGTGAGTAATTCACTAATATCACGCCAGGCCAGAGAGTGGACAAAGAGAACAGTATCAAGTGTAAACAAAAGCAAGAACAATTGATACAGTAACTCTGAAGATTTGAAGGCGTTATCTTGAAATGTTATGAGAAACGTAAAATGCACATACAAGAAATTTAAGTCGGAAATGTTATTGGAGTTGACGAATCTGATAAATTTCCATATTCGTTATATATCCCGTAGGGGGTTAGTGCCGTAAGTGCACCTCATGCGGTGCACTGTAGGCATTACTTAAGGTTCTTTGCAGCGTCCCTTCGGCCCATAGCTGCAACCCCTTTCATTCCTTGTACTGTGCCTCCGTTCATGTTCTCTTTCTTATATCTTTCTTTCATCCTGTTTCACCTTTCAAACCTTTCAACTTTGAATTTTCTTTTCAACGCTTGGCCTTTGGCCTAAATTCCATCTTCCATTCCATTCCACTCTTCGTTAAAGAGTCATGAATGAAACTAGGTTGATTCTTGTCCCAGCTGGTTAATTATCCAACAGGTTCTTCAGAGCATTGAGAGTGGTTTTTCTGGCACATTTTCATGTGCTTGGATAAACCTGGATTTCATTAAGGGATCTTGAGGGGTCGAAGTCCCCCCATTCCAGATGTCAAGTTGTTATAGTTACCACTGGCTACGTTTTCTTCGTTTCCAGAAACCGGGGCTTGTTTTAAATGAAGGTCATTATGAAGTATGAAGTTAGTACAAAAAGGATAATTTTGTTGTTCAGCGTTTGAATGTTTAAGAAACGCAAGAATAAATAGGGATAATGATTCAGTTATTAACTGAAACATTTTCATGTTATGCTAAAAATGCATTTCTGAATCTCGAATATTTTGCTCGTGCGTCTAAAAGTGATCTTTCACTGTAATCAATAAAACATTTTCCCGGTTTGCTGTGAATATGAATGTATTAACAAACTTCTGGAGCGTTCCGGTTTATATATATATATATATATATATATATATATATATATATATATATATATATATATATATATATATATATATATATATATATATAATTATATACTATATGTGAGTGTAAGTATATTTGCATGCATTTTTATGATTATGGCTGTAAACATATGCGTTGCATTTGTACCTTTAGAAAATTCAACATGAATAACCCAAATCTCTGCATAACGCCAGTACGCCCATTATGTTACAAATGAAGAAAAAATCTATTTAAAAAATACGCTTTACTCCAAAACTCGTTCGGCAGTCATCCGTGACAACATTCCTTATGGGAAAGGAGAGACTTTCTATAACCCATCTTTTGGACTTATTTTACCAGTACCCGAGAAAAAAAAACACGGAAGGGGGTGGGGGAGATTAGTCATTCCGGGGGGAGGGATGGAGGTAAGGGGGAACCTTTACAAAGAAGACGTTTTAAGAAAATTCCTTCACACCCTTATGAATAAAGGCATGATTATAAACCACCTTTAGTATGGGGATAATGGCAAAGGAGAAGGTGGCCACTTCTGTATAATGAAAGCAGGAAGACAGGGAGAGGGGTGGGTGGGTGGGGGGATGGGTCTTGGGGAAGTATCTTATGACTGAGAGGGGGAAGGGGGAAGTTGAGAATGCGCATCTTCTAGCAAAGAAGAAGAAGAAGCAGGAAAGAGAGAGAGAGAGATTTCAGTAATGTTTCTCCAGGGTACATGAAATTGAAAAGGATCTTAATGAGAGATCGCTTGTGTTACTGTAGAAAAAGAGAGAGAGAGATTTTAGAAATGTTTCTGCAAGGCACAGTAAAATGAAAAAAGATTTTTCATGAAAGATAGCTTGTTTTAATATAGAAAACCCGAGAGAGAGAGAGATTTCAGAAATGTCTCCAAGGTGCAGTAAATTAAAAAAGGTCTTGGTGTAAGATCGCTTGTTTTACTTGAAAAAACGAGAGAGACGGATATTTCAGTTATGTTTCTCTTGGGTACGTAGAAATCTTAAAGAAAGATCGCTTCATTTGATATAGGAAACAGAGAGAGAGAGAGAGAGAGAGTGAGAGAGAGAGAGAGAGAGAGAGAGAGAGAGTTACAAGGATTAGGATGTCTCAAAGGCTTATTAGTCCATCCGAGGAGACATCATGTGCTCACTTATCTCTGGGAGCAGGTTTCACTATTCACGCACAGTGCTCTTATAATTTTGTCTAGCTTTCTTTTAAACTCTTCCACAGTTGCTGTTTACAACCTCTGGTGGCAGTTTATGCCATGTGTCACATATCTTGTATGCAAAGAAGTTCCCACAATGAGATGTGTTTTATCTCTTTTAATTCTAGTTTCCATTCATTATTTCTTGTCTGGTTTTCGTTTAATGTGAAGAGATTACTGTCTACTTTTGTTATGCCTTTCAGTATTTTGAATGTTTCTGTTAGTTGTCCTCGCAATCGTCGTGTTTCTAAGCCATAAATGTTCAGGCTCTAATCGTCTTTGGTAACCTATTTGCCTGATGGATGGCTCTTGCTTGTACCCCTTCTAATCTATTTATGTCCTTTCTTAGTGTTGGTGACCAAAACTGTACTGCATATTCAAGATGAGGTCTAACTATTGATGTGTACTGTAGAGCTGCAGCACCGTTTCCTTGTTTCAGTATCTGAACTTCCTCCTTATGTATCCCACTAGTTTCTGTGCCTTCTTTTCGCGCTCTTTTGTGGATTTTAAGTCCTTGGTAATAATGACTCCAAGGTTTTCTTCTTGTTCTACACTATTTTTGTCATTCGCAAGCAGCATGTAGTTGGCATGAAGGTTGTTTGTTCCTATTGGAAACGCTTTACGCTTATCCAAGTTAAAAGGCATTTGCTATCTTTTTGACCACTCTTGTATTTTCTTAGATAATTTCTTAAACTTTCCACTATGTCTGGGTCTGCTGCATTTACACCTAATTTAGTGTCATCTGCAAATTTGGCTATCCTGCTAGTTAAGCCTATATCAATGTCATTAATGTAAATCAAAAACAGGAGTGGGCCAAGGACAGAACCCTGAGGAACTCCGCTTGTCACATCTGTCCATTCTGACTCCTCACCATTTATTACAACTCTTTGTTTTCTACTAGTTAGCCAGTTTAGATCTAGTCTGCTATTTCTCCTACAATTCCTAAAGCTCTAATTTTTGTCATTAGTATCTTGTATGGAACTTTGTCAAATGTCTTTTGGAAATCTACGTAGAGTATATCTAATACTCTACTACTGTCGTAAATAGCAAGCGTGTTATGAAAAAGACTCCGAGAGGTTTCGTAAGCAAGATCTGTTTTGTCTCAAGCCGTGTTGACTGTTTAACAACAGGTTTTTCTGTCAATGTGATCCACAGTTTGATCTGCAGTTATGGACTCAGAAATCTAACAAGGGACTGACGTTAGACAGATAGGTCTAATTCCCTATCTTGGACCTGTTTTTGTAAACTGGGACACATTACCTAGTTTCCATCCTTTTGGTGCCGTTCGTTGTTGTGCAGTTTTTCTGTAGAGTTTATATAGGTGAGGAACTATCTCCTCTTTCAACTCTTAATTCTCTTGGATGAATCCCATCCGGGCCAGGAGATTTGAACTTGTTTAGTTTTTCTGTTTTGTTTTTAACGTCTTCTTCTGTAAATATTATTTTGTCAAGCGGTTCTGCCCCTCCATATTTAAAAGCTGGTTCATAGATTGAGGTAGTGTCTTCAATTGTGAAAACACTAGTAAAAAACTTATTCAATAACTCTGCATTTACCAAGTTTGAGTTCACTAGGTTTCCTCCATGCCTCGTAAGGAACCTATGCTATTTTTTATTGGCTTCCTACTATTAACATACGCAAGGAATTCATTTGGGTTTTCCTTACAAACAGATGCAACTCTATTATCCTCATTTATCTTTGCATTTCTTACTAATTTGTCAACCATTCCACAGAGTTCTTTATGCCTGCTTGCTTCTTCTGGTGTTGGGTGTGGCTTCATCGATTTGTGCAGTCTGTCTGTTTCTCTTATTTTATTTTTTATTTCTCTGTTGAACCACTTAGGCTGAGGGTTGCCGTTTGTTTATATT
>NC_089744.1:28385000-28432500 GCF_040412425.1 Macrobrachium rosenbergii | reverse complement strand
AAGACTTATAAAGAAAATCTACAAAAATCAACACATACCATCAAAGAAAATAAGTATGGTGAAATTAGTGAATATATTGATTGATGCAATAGGCAAACGGATGCCTAAAGCATGTAAACTATGTAGAGTGTGGTATAGCATTGTAAATCCACAAAACCTGATTAGGAAATGCTATGCTTGCCATGTGCCTATGCATCCTTCATGTGCTGAAGTAGTGCAAAATAAAAATAAGGACACAAAAATATTTTGCTCAACATGTCTAGTATGGATAGACAAGGTTATTAAATCAAGACTTAATGTACAGATTGTGGAGGATGAAGAAGATGAAGAAGAGGAAGAAGAGGAAGAAGAGGAAAATAGAAAAGAAGAAAATAAGACTGAAGAGAGAGAAAAGAGTAATGAAAACAAAGAACAGGATAAGAGTATGGATGCAGAGAAACTCATAGATTCTACATATGAGGCAATACAGCAACATACGTATGAAGAAATAAATTATGACATGATAAATCAAAATAAAATCCCAAAGAGGTTGTACCCGGATCTTCATACTGATGGGAAAGAGCAAGAAAAAAAGAAAAGAAAGACACAGTATGCACCCTTTTGAAAAGAGGGAATTGCAGGTTTGGTGAAAGATGTTATTACAAACATCCCAAGATATGTCACAATTATGAGATCTATGGCAAATGTGCATATCTAGATGGCTATGAAGAGGAATGCAGCGATCTACATCCAAAAATATGTAGAAACTGGAAAGAAGGAAATGGATGTAGGTTTAATAAGAAATGTAGGTACATGCATCCTGTAGCCATGAAAAACCAAAATCAAAATCAAATACATATAAAAAATCAAGGTAAAAATGAAACAAATAAAAAAAGGAACAAAGATCATGTGATGAAGGCAAAAAGCAAGCCAACAACACATTATGAAATGTCAGCACCACGATATGAGGCATCAGCACCTAGATATAGCACAAGGAACAAGCAATGTATCTATGATGCTAGGGATGGTGCAGATATGGAGATAAATGTAGGTTTATGCACAAAATGAATAATTATGAAGCTGAAGATCAAATATAATGGAAAAGTTGGATTTTTTAATGTATGAATTTCTGGAAATGAAAAAAAGATCAGCATATCAGAACAGGAAAGAGACATGGAAAATCCTTATTATTACCCATATTAGATAATGGAGATAATATGCAAACCATCATAGTGATGAACGCGCAGGGTTTTAGTTTCGAGTAACTCAAAAAGAAAGATAGAGTTCTTAGAAGAACTAACCCAAAATGAAAAAATAGAAATATTGAATATAAGTGAAACCTGGTATTCCCAAGAGACTGGTAATGCTGACCAGATAAAGGGTTTCCAAACTTATAGATCAGATAGAAAAAATAGAAATCAAGGGGGAACCACGATATATGGGAGAGATGCCAATCAAGGAAAAATCTGTGAAAAATATAGTAACACAGAATGTGAATTAATAGCGGTAGAATTTGAATCGGAAAAATTAGTGAACATTGTAATATACAGACCCCCTAATACTAAAGAGTTTGACATAATAATTGACAAATTGGATGAAATATGTAGAAATCACAAGGACTGGACTATACTCCTATCTGGAGACTTTAACTTTCCTTTTGTAGAATGGAAAGAACGAATAGGAGACTGTGGTTGTATTTATACATATAAAAAAGAGAGCAATAGTAGCGCAGAAGATAAGAAGCAATTTGAAAAGCTATTAGATATGCTAATAGAACATAACATTCAGCAAATAAATCACCTGCCAACAAGAAAGGATAATATTTTAGACCTAGTATTTGTGAATGAGGTGAACTATGTTAAAGAAATAATAGTATAAAACACGAGTATTTCGGACCATAATGTCATAGAACTAACAGTCCGTTCCAAAACACATGAAAAAAGAGAAAAGCAAGAGACGAAAAAATGGGAAGGATATGGAAAATACAATTTCTATAGTAAGAATATAAATTGGTCAAAAATAAATGAAGAATTAAACAAAGAATGGGAAAACATATTTGTAAGTGATAATATGCAGGTAAATACCGATATATTATATAAAATATTAGAGGAAATAGTGGAAAAATATATACCGAAGAAAAAAAGTAAACATCAGTCACGAATTACAAGAGACAGAAGGATCTTGTTCCAGAAAATTAGAAAGTGGAAAAAAGGTCTTGCAAAAGAAAAGAATGCATGGAAAGTGATGGAACTAAAAAGTAAGATAGAAAATGCAGAACAGAAGATTATACAATCAAAAGAAAATGAAAAATGGAACCTAGAAGAAAAGACCCTACAAAATATCAAGCAAAACCCTAAAATTTTTTATTCATATGCAAAAAAGATGAATAAAATAAGAGTAGAAATAGGCCCTCTAAGAATTGAAGGGCAATTAACGAATGAAAAAAGGAAATATGTAACATATTAGCAGAAAGATATAAGAGTGAATTTACACCTAGAATTGACAATGAAGATACTGATACAGAAATAAGAGACGAAAATATTGAATACTTATCGGATATAGATATTACAGAAGCCGATATTGTGCAGGCTATTAATGAAATTAAAAATGGATCAGCAGCAGGACCAGATGGCGTACCTGCCATATTGTTAAAGAAAGTGGTTCATTCAGTCGCAAAGCCGCTAGCAATATTATTAAGACAAAGTATAGATACAGGCAAGATTTATGATGAGCATAAATTAGCATATATTACTCCTACTTTCAAAAGTGGTTCAAGACTAGAGGCAAGTAATTATAGGCCTGTGAGTCTGACATCTCATATTATGAAAGTTTATGAAAGGGTAATGAAAAAATATAATGAAACATTTAATGAAAAATAGATTGTTCAATATAGGACAACATGGTTTTGTACCTGGAAAAAGTACACAAACCCAACTGTTAGTCCACCATGAAAGCATATATAAAAATATGATAAATGAAAAAGATACAGATGAGGTTTACCTAGACTTTGCAAAAGCTTTTGACAAGGTAGATCATAATATATTAGCCAAAAAAATTAGAAAACATAACATTGTTGACAAAGTAGGAAGATGGATAAAAGAATTTTTGCAAAACAGAAAACAGATAGTGATTGCAAATGATGAGAAATCGGATGAAGCTAAGGTAATATCCGTTGTACCACAAGGTACTGTGTTAGCTGCATTGCTGTTTGTGATTATGATTGCTGACATAGACAGTAATGTTAAGGACTCAGTAGTAAGAAGTTTCGCAGATGACACAAGAATAAGTAGAGAAATTGCTTGTGATGAAGATAGGAACTCGCTACAAAGAGACCTAAACAAAATATATAAATGGGCAGAGATAAATAGGATGGTATTTAACTCTGATAAATTTGAATCAATGAACTATGGTGATAAAGTAGGAATGCTATATGCATATATAGGACCTAATAATGAAACAATCACAAACAAGGAAGCAGTTAAAGACCTTGGTGTGATGTTGAATAGGAATATGTTATGCAATGATCAAATAGCAATTCTATTGGCAAAATGCAAAGCAAAAATGGGAATGTTGTTCCGGCACTTCAAAACAAGAAAAGCTGAACACATGATTATGCTTTATAAAACGTACGTACGTAGTCCACTTGAATATTGCAATATAATATGGTACCCACACTACCAAAAGGATATTGCACAAATAGAGAGTGTACAAAGGTCATTTACAGCTAGAACAGAAGAAGTTAAGGACCTTGACTACTGGGAAAGACTACAATTCTTAAATTTATATAGTCTTGAAAGGAGAAGAGAACGCTACATGGTAATCCAAGCATGGAAACAGATAGAAGGAATTACCGAAAACATCATGGAGCTAAAAATATAAAAAAGAGCAAGCAGAGGTAGATTAATAGTGCCAAAAACTATACCAGGAAAACTAAGGAAAGGACACAGGACATTAATCCACCATGCACCAGCATCAATAATGCAGCGTCTATTCAATGCGCTACCAGCTCATCTGAGGAACATAACAGAAGTGAGCGTAGATGTGTTTAAGAATAAGCTCGACAAATATCTAAGATGCATCCCAGACCATCCAAGACTGGAAGATGCAAAATATACTGGAAGATGCGTTAGCAATTCTCTGGTAGACATCTAAGGTGCCTCACACTGAGGGACCTGGGGCAACCCGAACGAACTGTAAGGTCTGTAAGGTAAGGTAAGGTCTCTCTCTCTCTCTCTCTCTCTCTTTTTGAACTCATGGCTGTAATTCCTTTGGTACTCTGAAGATGTTTAATGAGATCAAAGAATAACTTATTGTTTTAAGAGACAGGAAATAAAAGTAATAAAGAAAAAGGTATGGAACTACTATCAAAAGTTCTGCAGACACTCAAGAACATTTTTATCTACCAAGGATAATGTTCATATTTTATTGAGAACAGTTATTACACATACAGGTTAGTCGGATCTGTACGTGATGCCTTGATATTCATAAGACTGAACATCTGAAGGATAAGTCGGGCAGTGGAAGTTGTTATGCTTTCTCAGAGCTTATCTCCCTTGAGGAAATGGTTAACTGACATAAAACTCTGTACTGATATTCCAGTATACTCTTCAGTAATCCAAGGTACACCACACAGTACAATTAAGATAATCACACAGTACAACTTATTCAAAAGCCTCTTTACATTCCAAAACATTTTAGGTCGTAACCAAGTAACGAAGCGAAGACAAGAAAGAAAGTCTTTATTGAAGAAAATAACTTTGTATTGTTCAATGTATGGAATGTATATTTCTTTCAGTGTTCGTTCTTTTTTGACTGTATTTCACTCATCTTTCTGCATCTTTTACGAATTCGTGTCAGTAAAGGCGAATAATCGGACATTTATTTACAGTAGCCAATTTTACACCGTCCATTCTTACCTAAAATTCCTGCAAGAGCTCCGGCATCATTTTGCTTCAATGCTGTATACTCAGTAGTTTTCATGCTGAGCTCGTAAGTCTCCTTAATGTAGTTAATGCGATAACCAAGCTAAAATCTGTCGCAGATTTACTGTTATCTAGATGTTGACTCTCATTTGCTCATGTTTAAACATTTATTTGGCGGAGGGGGGCGGGTGGTTTGTTACTAGACACAGCGCTCTTGGGAGTGGTTGTGGTATATAGTAAAAGCTTACCAGAGATCGAGTGAATGTCAACTTTTCTCGCTCATTGGATCTTTCATCCAGGAACGCAGGACTACATCCAGATCATGAGCAGCTTTATAAAAGATGCAGAAGTTTCTTGAATCGTCTCAAGCTAAAAAATGCGGTTCACTAATGCATACATTACGTCTGCATTGTTGGAACTGGAGTATAAAATTTAGGCCAAAGTCCTACCGCTGGGACCTGTGGTGTCATTCAGCGCTGGAAATCATGTTGAAACAATCATTACGAGAGGGTGAGAAGTAAGATGGAAGATAGAGAATATGAACGGAGGTGTAATAACAGGAATGAAAGGGGTTGCAGCTAGGGGCCGAAGGGGTGCTGCACAGAACCTCAAGTAGCCTAATGCCTACAGTGCACCGCATGAGGTGCACTGACCGCACTAATCTCCTACAGGGGCTTTGCATTGCTGGAAACCTGTACCATTTCCACATCAACTGTGCAATAGTGCCGTGGCTACTTGTTAGCAGCGTTTTGTTTTATTTGTATGCTGTTTTTGTTCTGGTAAGGATTTTACGTTTCCTCGCAAAGTAAGTTGTATCAGTGAAGGTTCATTGTTTATAGTGAGATGGCAACCTTACTGTCAAAGTAAAGAAGGTCAGATTACCAAGGTCTTACTTCTAAATCTTTCTAATTGCACGCGTATCCCAATAAACTTACCGATTGTTTATTTATCTTAAAATATATACCGTATTATTCCTTCCGTGATGAGATACCACGCTTTTCCCTAAATACAAAGATAATTGATTATAATGAATATATTTTTAAAATAATAAATTGAGAGGGTGTATTACGCACAAATATAACGATAAACAGTAAAATCTTTACTTATGTGACTTTATCTGACCTTATATTTAGATAAACCATCTCACGAAAGAAAGTGAACTATCAATAAAACAAGGTAACTCGACAAAGCACTTGAAATGAACTAAACATCGATGGACGTTCAAAACGGCGCGATTGGATTTTCGCCTGTCTCCTAAGTTCATTACTCGAACCATTTTTAAGGTTAGAGACTAATTTACAGCGTCCTTCATTCCTCACTGAGAGAGAGAGAGAGAGAGAGAGAGAGAGAGAGAGAGAGAGAGAGAGAGAGAGAGAGAGGAGAGAGAGAGAGAGAGAGAGCCGAAAGGGAAATTGAGAGTATAATGAATGACAGGGGTTGCCGAAGGGACGCTGCAAAGAACCTTAAGTTAAGCCTACAGTCTACAGTGCACCACATAATGTTCACCGACGGTACAACTCCCTGCGAGAGAGAGAGAGAGAGAGAGAGAGAGAGAGAGAGAGAGAGAGAGAGAGAGAGAGAGAGAGAGAGAGAACAGGCATGTTTTTCATTGTTATTAAATATTGCACAGTGGTCATCGAATTCTAGATCATGATTTCCTATAGGAAGTGACGCAGCAAGATGAACGGAGTCTGTCGAATATTGATAAGCCAAAAAAAAAAAATAGCAAATGGACCTCTGCCTCTGCCATTACTGCAAACATTGCGTTTATATTTCATGTTCAGATAACCTCGAAGAAAATGAGATTTCTCCGGGAAACGAATGTTTTCCCTATGAAGTTTCGGAAATGATATGCATGAAGGAAGGGAACTCGTATCAAGTGTCTCGGCATCGTCCTCTCTCTCTCTCTCTCTCTCTCTCTCTCTCTCTCTCTCTCTCTCTCTCTCTCTCTCTCTCTCTCTCTCTCTTCGATTTAATGCCAGTGTATATGATATTTGTCTACTAATCCAGTATCCTGCAAGTGCAGATATCTTCTGGTATATTTTATACATACATACATTCATGCATACACACATATATATATATATATATATATATATATATATATATATATATATATATATATATATATATATATATATATATATATATGTGTGTGTGTGTGTGTGTGTGTGTGTGTGTGTGTGTGCGTGTGAATTAAACTAACCAATACCTCTTCACGAAACTGCAAACACCTCTTAAGAAATCAGACCATTCAATGTGAGTGCGTAAGCAAACTCGCCATCAGCTACAGTCATAACTAAGTGAATGTTATTGCGAAGATGCATTTAACCATGGGAGCACTGAAGAGCTAATTGTGAGGCCGTAAATCCGGTGTCGTATATCCAGGAGGCGTAACAAATTTGGGACGAGCTGGAAAGAGAGAGGATGCCACAGAGCGCCACAGCTCCACTTCACAGCGGCGCTGCTGGAGGCTTCCAGGAGCTTCAGAGGCCATAGCAACAAGCGGGAGAGACAGACGAGTGGAAGCTGGGATGGGGTATGGAAGGAGGAACCGCCTTGCCACTCTGAGAGAGGGGAAGGGGTAGGGGGAGATGGATGGATATTGGGTTATGGTGAGATAGGGGACTCAGATTATGGGGTCTGGTGCAAGGAGAGGGGGCGGGTAGGCTCAATGTTGTGATGTGGGGGGGGATGCTTCGCCAATGTTGCCAGAAATTTGGACGTTTTGTTGGTCATGGGAAACTTCTCTTCTTTTACCGCGAGAATTTTGGATATCCTCCATCCACTCGAGAACTTCCACATAGTCAGAGAGAGATAAGCATTCTTATTCGGCCTGTCCTTTTCCCGCTTTTATTTTTGGGACTTCGAGAAGTCGTTCGTCGTGGGCGGTCAGATTTTCCCTCGGACTAAGAGATATATAAATGCAAGAGGATCTGCCCCGTTTACTCTTGCTTATCATGCCATCTAATCCCGTCCTCATCTTACTTTGATAATACGCCCTCCATCATCTACTCCTGACGAGTTTCCTTACCTACTCCGAGTTTCCTTAACTACTCCCAGCACCAAGTTAGGAATAAATAAGAGGGTATTAAGAACAAAAAAGTTCTGGCCGAAAAGAAAAAGCGTGGAACAAGAAGGGGTGAAAAGGTTACAAGGAAGTGGAAAGAAGATTAAGAGAAAGGGTCAGGGAGGAAAAGAAAAAATAATGAAAATGGAGCTGAAGGATGAAAAACAGCTCTGGAAGGATAAAAGAGGAGGAATTGCGATGAGGAAGGAGAGCTGAGGACGAGGGGGGCGGGTCCTTATAATACCCCGCGATTAATGGAGCGCGAGAAGACAAAATCGAAGTGAAAAATCTGTAAAAAAAACCAGATCAAAGTAAATGTATATATTCTCGCACTCGTCGACTGAGTGATGTAACTATTTCCGTTTGACGTACAAGAATGAAATGCAGGACAGAAAGAGAGAACGAGAGAGACGTAGTAATGTGAAATCGTTGGTCTCCAAACCGAGAAATTTATCTGTGGGAGGAAACCGTCCCGTTTCCAAGAGCTATAAAGATACGACGGGAGTTATGACAGCATTTTGTCAAAACTGAAGTGAGCTATAAGTTTTGCTGTGACTAGAACGCAGGAAGAGAGACCCACCCGCTTGCCCCAAACCTCCTGCTTTCATGGTGCCCTTCTTCTGCAGTAAATGTATGCGGGAAGACTGACTCTTGCTCTTTCCTACAGGGAGGAAGGCATGTGGCTGCCGGTGGGTGGGGAAGGAGGCGGAGGCTAATTGAAACTCATGTCGTTTCACGTAACAACATCGTTAAGAGAGTGACTATGTTTTAATGAAAGTCATGTTAGAATTGCACGTAATGCAGCAAGTAAAAACTTCAATTCTCTGGCTTAGATTCATTTGGAAAACTAATTAATAAAAGGAAGGGGTGTTGATTCTCTGAGGTTGACAATATGGCTCTGAACGCCATCTTGTTTTACCACAGAGAACTTGTATTCCAAATTGGACACTTGTATGATGATTTGAACTCAAATGTCAACTACCAGGCCAGTCTTATTATGCAAGAGTAACCCAAGGACTTCTTCACATGTTTATGATTAAATTTCTAAAAGGAATGAAGGTGTGTTTAAAGTATAGGTAATAGTGCCATGAATATGTTATCAGGCTATAATCTTGACTGATGTGTTTTATCCTTTCAAGTTTCTTGAATATTGTCTCCATGTACTTGAGAGTGTCACTGAGATTTCCTTTAGCCTGGTGGCACATTTACTGTGTACTTGGTAGTGTCACCAAGTTTTCTGTAGACTAGTGGCACATGTGCTGTGTACTTAGTGATATCACTCAGTTTTCCTTTAGGTTAGTGGCACCTTTGCTGTGCACTTGGTAGTGTCATTGAGTTTTCGTTTAGACTAGTGGCACATTAAATGTATACTGGGTACCTAGTGTCACTGAGTTCTCCTGTAGACTGATGGCACATTTGCTGTGTACTTGGTAGTGTCACTGAGTTTTCCTATAGACTAGTGGAACATTTGCGATGTACTTGGTAGGTAGTGTCCTCGGCAGTGTCACTGAGTTTTTGTTTAGACTTGTGGTACATTTGCTGTGTCCTTGGCAGTGCCACTTAGTTTTCATTTAGACTAGTGGCACATTTGCTGTGTCCTTGGCAGTGTCACTGAGTTTTCGTTTAGATGAGTGGCACAGTTGATAGGTCCTTGGCAGGGTCACTGAGTTTTAATATAGACAAGTGGCCCAATTGCTGCGTCGTTGGCAGTGTCACTGAGTTTGCTTTTAGACGTGTGGCACATTTGCTGTGTTCTTGGCAGTGTCACTGAGTTTTCTTTTAGACGTGTGGCACATTTGCTGTGCCCTTGGCAGTGTCACTGAGTTTTCCTTTAGACAAGTGGCACAGTTGCTGTGTCCTTGGCAGTAACACCGCATTTTCCTTAAGACAAGTGGCCCATTGCTGCGTCCTTGGCAGTGTCACTGAGTTTTTCTTTAGACAAGTGGCACATTTGCTGTGCCTTTGGCAGTGTCACCGAGTTTTCTTTTAGATGAGTGGCACATTTGCTATGCCCTTGGCAATGTCACTGAGTTTTCTGTTAGGAGAATGGCCCATTTGCTGTGTCCTTGGGAGTGTCAATGATTTTTCCTTTAGAAGAGTGGCACATTTACTGTGTCCTTGTCAGTGTCACTGAGTTTTCCTTTAGATGAATGGCACATTTGCTGTGTCCTTGACAGTGTCACTGAGTTTACCTTCAGATGAGTGGCACACTTGCTGTGTCCTCAGCAGTGTCACTGAGCTTTCCTTCAGACGAGTGATACATCTGCTGTGTCCTTGACAATGTCACTGAGTTTTACTTTAGACGAATGGCACATTTGTTGTGTCCTTGGAAGTGTCACTGAGTTTGTCTCCATGGCAGTGCCACTAAGTTTTCCTTCTGATGACTGTCACATTTTCTGTGCCCTTGGCAGTGTCACTGAGTTTTCCTTTAGACTAGTGGCACATTTGTTGTGTCCTTGGAAGTGTCACTGAGTTTCCTTTTTGATGAGTGGCATATTTGCTGTGTCCTTGGCAGTGCCATTGAGTTTTCCTTTGGACGAGTGGTACAATTGCTGTGTCCTTGGCAGCATCACTGAGTTTTCCTTTAGAAGAGTGGCACGTTTGATGCTTCCTTGACAGTGTCATTGAGTTTTCCTTCAGACTAGTGGCACATTTGCTGTGTCCTTGGCAGTGTCACTGAGTGTTCTTTTAGATGAGGTTCACATTTGCTGTGCTCTTGACAGTGTCAATGAGCTTTCCTTTAGACGAAGAGCACATTTGTTGCTTCCTTGGCAGTGTCACTGAGTTTTCCTTTAGACTAGTGGCACATTTTTTTGCCATGTTCTTGGCAGTAGCACTGAGTTTTAATTTAGATGAGTGGCACATTTGCTGTGCCCTTGGCAGTGTCCCTGATTTTTCCTTTGGACGAGTGGCACATTTGCTGTGTCCTTGGCAGTGTCACTGATTTTCGTTTAGATGAGTGGCTTATTTGCTGTGTCCTGGGCAGTGTCACTGAATATCCCTGTAGACAAGTGGCACATTTGCTATGTACTTGTTAGTGTCAGTGAGTTTTCGTTTAGAGTAGTGGCACATTCACTGTATACTTGGTACATAGTTTCACTGAGTTTTCCTGTAGACTAGTAGCACATTTGCCATGTACTTGGTAGGTAATGTCACCGAGTCTTCCTTTTTACTCGTGGTACATTTGCTATGTACTTTGTAGAGTCTCACTAAGTGTTTGTTTAGACCAGTGGCACATTTGCTGTGTACTTTGTAGTGTCACTGAGTTTTTCTTTAGACTAGTGGCACATTTGCTCTGTACTTTGAGGTGTTACTGAGTTTTCCTTTAAACTAGTGGTGCATTTGCTGTGTACTTGGAAGTGTTACTGAGTTTTCCCTGAGACTATTGGCACATTTGCTGTGCCCTTGGCAGTGTTAATAAATTTTCTTTTAGACTAGTGGCACATTTGCTGTGTACTTGTTAGTGTCACAGAGTTTTTGTTTAGGCTAGTGGCATGTTTGCTGTGTATTAGGTAGTGTCACTGAGTTTTCATTTAGACTAGTGGCACATCCATTGGATACTGGGTACATAGTGTCACTGAGTTTTCCTGTAGACTAATGGCACATTTGCTGTGTCCCTGGCAGTGTCACTGAATTTTTATTTAGACTAGTGTCACATTTGCTGTGTACTTGTTAGTGTCACTGAGTTTTCATTTAGACTGGTGACACATTTGCTGTGTCCTTGGCAGTGTCACTGAGTGTTTGCTTAGGCTTGGGGTGCATTTGCTGAGTCCTTGGCAGTGTCACTGAGTTTTCGTTTAGACTGGTGGCACATTTGTTGTTTCCTTAGCAGTGTCACTGAGTTTTCATTTAGACGAGTGGCACAATTGATATGTCCTTGGCAGTGTCACTGAGTTTTAATTTAGGCAAGTGGCCCATTTGCTGTGTCCTCAGCAGTGTCGCTGAATTTTCTTTTAGGTGTGTGGCACATTTGCTGTGTCCTTAGCAGTGACACTGAGTTTTCTTTTAGATGAGTGGCCCATTTGCTGTGCCCTTGGCAGTGTCACTGAGTTTTCCTTTAGAAGAGGGACACATTTGCTGTGTCCTTGGTAGTGTCACTGGGTATTCCTTTAGATGAGTGGCAGGTTTGCTGTGTCGTTGGCAGTGTCACTGAGTTTTCTTTCATGAGAGTGGCACATTTTCTATGTCCTTGGCAGTGTCACTGAGTTTTCCTTCAGACGAGTGGTACATCTGCTGTGTCCTTGGCAATGTCACTGGGTTTTCCTTTAGACGAGTGGCACGTTTGTTGTGTCCTTGGCAGTGTCACTGAGCTTCCTTTTTGATGAGTGGCATATTTGCTGTGTTCTTGGCAGTACCACTGAGTTTTTCTTTAGATGATAGGCACATTTGCTGTGCCCTTGGCAGTGTCACTGAGTTTTCCTTCAGATGAGTGCCACATTTGCTGTGTCTGTGGCTGTGTCACTGAATTTTCTTTTAGACAAGTGGCACATTTGTTGTGCCCTTGGCAGCGTCAATGAGTTTTCCTTTAGATGAGTGGCACATTTGATGTTTCCTTGGCAGTGTCACTGAGCTTTCCTTGAGACGAGTGGTACATTTGCTGTGTCCTTGGCAGTGTCATTGAGTTTTCCTTCAGACTAGTGGCACATTTGCTGTGTCCTTGGCAGTGTCACTGAGTATTCTTTTAGATGAGTAGCACATTTGCTGCTCTCTTGGCAGTGTCACTGAGTTTTCCTTTAGATGAGTGGCACATCTGATGCTTTCTAGGCAGTGTCACTGAGTTTTCCTTTACATTGGTGACACGTTTGCTGTGTCCTTGGCAGTGTCACTGAGTTTTCTTTTAGATGAGTGGCACATTTGCTGTGCCCTTGGCAGTGTCACTGTGATTCCCTATAGATGAGTGGCACATTTGCTGTGTCGTTCCTTGGCAGTGTCACTGAGTTTTCGTTTAGATAAGTGGCGCATTTGCTCTGTCCTTGCCAGTATCACTTAATTTTCCCTTAGATGAGTAGCCCATTTGCTGTGTCATTGCCAGTGTCACTGAGTTTTCTTTAGACAAGTGGCACATTTGCTGTGTCCTTGGCAGTGTCACTGAGTTTTCTTTAGACGAGTGGCACATTTGCTGTGTCCTTGGCAGTGTCACTGAGTTTTCTTTAGACGATTGGCACATTAGCTGTGTCCTTGGCAGTGTCACTGAGTTTTCTTTAGACGAGTGGCACATTTGCTGTGTCCTTGGCAGTGTCACTGAGTTTTATTTAGACGAGTGGCACATTTGCTGTGTCCTTGCCAGTGTCACTTAATTTTCCTTTAGACGAGTGGCACATTTACTGTGTCCTTGCTGGTGTCACTGAGTTTTCTTTAGACGAGTGGCACATTTGCTGTGTCCTTGGCAGTTTCACTGAGTTACCTTTAGACGAGTGGCACATTTGCTGTTTCCTTGGCAGTGTCACTGAGTTTTCTTTAGATGAGTGGCACATTTGCTGTGTCCTTGGCAGTGTCACTGTGTTTTCTTTAGACGAGTAGCACATTTGCTGTGTCCTTGGCAGTGTCACTGAGTTTTCTTTAGACGAGTGGCACATTTGCTGTGTCCTTGGCAGTGTCACTGAGTTTTCTTTTAGACTAATGACAAATTTCTGTGTACTTGGTAGTGTCACTTCAGTTTGTTACCCGACAGTGCCACAGAGATTTCTAGTTAGCGTCGTTTTTGATTTGTACTTGTCAGTGTCACTAAGTTATGAAAGTGAAATATTGTCATCTTTATTACCATTAACTGGAACTGTGAACTATTGTTTTAAACTAGAGATGTAATATCTTTTATTAATACACTGAAAACAAGTAACTATCTCGAAAGACTATGTAAGTCAGTAAATAATTTGATGAAATTCAGCACATCATTCTTCCACCGTTTTTTTTGGAAGATTTGTTATTTTTCTGATAATTGCACACAAGGCTCTTAAATAACAAAAGTGTGCCCAATCCTTAAATAGAAGTAGAAGCAATTTAATGACAGGAAGTTTGTTATTATTATTATTATTATTATTATATTATTATTATTATTATTATTATTATTATTATTAATCAGCTGACGAACTCTTCATATGGAACAAGCCCGTACGGGCCACTGCCTTGAAATTCAAGCTTCCAAGGAATATGGTGTTCATTTGAATGAAGTAACAGAAAGCAATAGAAAATACAGCAAGAAAATATCACTTATTTGAAGAAGGAAAAAATAAATCAGCAAATTAATAAATGGATAAAAATGCGAATAAATTATTAAAATACAAGGAGAATTGTTTTAGGGTAGTGATCATTGCATCTTCGCGGTAACTTTTGAGGTTCCAGTTACATAACATCCTCAAGAAGTCTGTCCCACAGTCCGACGGTGTGAGGAATAAAAGACCTTTAGAACTGAGAAGTTCGACAGCGAGGCGCATTTACTTCATACTCACGAAAGCAGCAGTGCGCTCAGTACTTCTGCTGTCTGTGCTGGTGACAGCAGACTAGGAATAGCTTTTGAAATACCTGGAATTCCTGGATAACGAAGAAAATTTCTCATTTTATGCAACAGATCGGAATTTAAACGTATTATATTTGTAGAATCACGAAGGCCGATAAGGTGATATGGTCTGAGATAAAGGGTTCAAGTGAAACAAACGACAAACGAAAAATTGAGAAACATGAGGTTCTAATTTGCATAATTTACATAATTCTAGTAGATATGATCACTAAAAAGTTAGATTTGGAGTCTTATCCATCACTGTTTCCCACCAAAAGAATGATAAATTTTTATTCTATATGGCCATGAAGGACCATATTGTTCCTCCTGATCCAAAATTTGGAATGATGACTATTTTAACTATAATTTTTTTCAGACGTACAGTAAATAATTCTGTCACCATTAGTTTTACTAATGACGATGTTGTTTCTTGAATGTTTGACCAGAAGTTGCATTCCTTTCTGATCTGCGAGATGAAAATAACTTGAAAAAAAAAGACACCTTGATGATTAAGCGTCAGGGCCCAGTAATCTTCATCTCTACGGGCAAAAGTCCCAACTTCCCTCGTCCCTTGTAAATGCATATCAGGGGAAACGAGTGACCCGTTTCCACGTTTAAATCTGGAGCATTTGACTCCCCTTAAACATTTTTCAATATTATGCGTTCTGTGCTATCTGTTCTTTCTTGATTAATCCGAGCCATTTGCAGAAGCGTTAAACCTTTTTATTTTTCTTTTTTTCAAGGGGAGAGAGAAACTTCCATTTACAAATTCATATATTACAGATGAATATGGAAGAGAATTTTTACATTCCCTTTATGCAAAAAAGAAAAGTGATTTGAACGTGGCAGGTGGAAAAGGTGGGTATTTTTTAGAATAAAGAAAGAAATCTCTTTTTTGCTCTGGGAGAAAATGCAAGTTAGGTGACACGAGTATACAGATTAATGCATGGAGTTGTCAGCGGCAGCAGTATACCAGCAGGTAACGGTGGCAGGGAATTTGAAAAAAAGTTTCTTAAAATCGTGTATATTCTTGTGACTAGACGGTTTCACGAATATATATTGAATTCTTCTCAACACACAAAAAAATAATAATAATAATTTCTTTTTCGAAATGCAGAGTGAACCAAAATTTTCTTATGTCATTTCATGCCACCATATTGTCAGCGTAGGCATATGATAAGCAAAGCAATTAAATCAAATATCACTTTTCAGTTACAGTCTAGAAGGATAATAGCTGTTTAATGTAAATAACTGGTCATCAACCCTGTTTGAATGTAGTCTACAGCCCTGAACTAACTTATAAACTGTAACTTCAAATTCTCACCAACCTGTAAAGAGCAGATGGGTAATGTTTGCTACTTGTGATAAAATAACACATGAATGATACAGCTTTTTGCAATCGAGTTTTAAGTTCCCTCATTTGCTTTGAACATCGATTATTTGCTTTAAACATCGATTATTTGGCTTGGACACTTTTCGGTTGGTTGTGATCATTCGATGGTTTGTTAATGACATCCCATTGCCTGTATGACACTTCAACAATTGGAATTGCCATTTCACCTTACGTATTAAACGGTTCACTTATTCTGTTTAACTATTGAACATAACATATTGACATTCGAATATCAGAGTGACAAACTTCAAAAATAAGTTGACAAATTGGAAAACGCTATAATCTGATTAAAATAAAGTATGAAATTTGGTAATGACCCCTGTCGATGATTTATGTTCAGAATAGTGTTGTTAGACATCATTTACTTATTAATAAGAATTTCCCTACGTATATCAGGCGAAGTGGAAGGTTTCCTGTTGTACTGGTTATCAGTCAGACAAAAAATCGCCTAAGTACGTAAAAAAATATTTGGAATTGTATTATATCTTGTGTCTCCTGGATATTTTCTGGAGTGACTTCACGCTCTACAGTTATGGTTTCTCTTCTCCCACTCCTGTTCAGTACAATTCGTTGAGTATAAGGAACATTCTATCAGCAAGAAAAAGTTCTATCGTATCTTATCATAACAAATGTTCCGCCATGTTTCTCTTTCGCGATTTTTTCAGTGCTCCTAAAATGTTCGCAGGCATTTCTTTCTTTTTTAAGTTTACCACGTTATACCGTAAATCTTGCTCAAGCTAGTCAATTTGATGTAAACTGTTTGTCGAGTAGCTAAAATTGATTCAGTTGACCTTGAAAATTATCATGCAAAACATGACCATCTTTCATTACTCACTCGAATTTCATGGTAGGTAAACAAGCTTCATTACATGATTTACGTACAGTAATTGTTTTCCCTTATTTCAGACAACATACACACAAACACACACACACACACACACACAGCGTCTAACAGAGGCCAACATCCAGGATTGGGTTTCTGAAGTTTAAGCAAGATATATCTGGATTCGACGGATACATGAATGTATGAACTCGAATAATATTTTTAATTTACCATAGTGTCTTACTTTCATTCTCAAATTGGTGTTATATATATGTGTATATATACATATAAATTATGTATAGGTATGTATATTTACATATATAGATATGTATACACATATATATACGTATATATATATATATATATATATATATATATATATATATATGTATACACATATACATTGCATATATAATATGTATTATATATGTATATGTACATACATACATACATATATACTGTATATATATACTGTATATAGATATGTATATATATATATATATTATATTATTTTTTTATAAATATATATATATCATATTTATGTATATTTTCATGATATTGCCTAACAATATGCATATCTTTCCATGATTTTGATATATTTACTATTCTATTTATAATGTATTATGTGTAATGATAATAATTGTTGAAGTATCGTATGTAGTGTAATGTCAGATCTCAAAAGGGTTAATGATTTAGATAACTTAAAAGCGTAATTTAGAATTAATAATTTCTTTCTTGATAATAGCGTAGTAGCAGGAAAGAGAGATTCCAGTTAGACCAGATGTGTTTTGGTTCAGTAGTCATCGCGAAAGATAAAGTGTTGACAGGTCGGGATAGCAGTCGAGTCATGTAAGCTATTGTCTCATATGAGAAAAAAGACTAATGATTTCACAGTGTTTCATACTGTTCTGAAAACCAACTTTGGTTCTTTGTCTTGTTTTAAAAACATGCCATTTATGGTTAAACAGCTGTAGTCTGTTTTGATCATGTTAAGATTTCATTAAAAGCTTTGTCCCATACGATTTTCTAGTAAGGATGTGTACCCTTTTGAGAAATAAAGAACAAGTTGTTGCACCGAAGCACATGGCAATTGTATCATGTTTAAGATTACATTGCTCTGATCACATATTGTTCTAATGCACTGATTTGGCCCCAAAATGTTTTGCTCTGGAAGTGACGTCATCTTCCTCTTCTAGAATTTTCTCTTGTATCTCGTTCCCAAGATGCCTTAATAATGACATCATCTGATTCTTTCATTACTAACTGGAATCTAAAAGTTTGCTCATTCTGATTTCAGAGACCATTCGTGTGGTTCTCTCTCTCTCTCTCTCTCTCTCTCTCTCTCTCTCTAACATAAAATATTTGTGTGGTCACAGGTATTAATTTTAGCTTTTGAGGTCTGAATGTAGGAAAAGTGTACATATTCATAATGTAATCGTAACGGCACCTATCAGAAGTGTGTTTTGTGAATGTCAAGCAGCTGCATTTCAGGTGATTTTTCAAAAGTTTTCACAAGCTTGTGTAAGGTAAAGTGGATTTTACTTATTATTACCATGGTATAATAAGGTATATATTGAGGAATTTTTGCCTTAATGAAATTGTTTTTGTAAAATCTTTTGTGTATTTTTGTGTGTTCTTGTGTTTGCAATCTCTTAACTCTTCATATTTTATATAATGGTGATTTAACATTTATTTACTTAGCAATTTAAGTATTTCTTAATAATTTAACATTGCATACTTAATTTAATTTTCATTTACTAAGAATTTCTTTTCAAATCTTGAGTAATTCTTAATAGCTTAAATTTTGCTTGATTAATTTAATTTCTTGATAAAGTTTTTTTTATTAATTTTGTTTAATAATTTTACTCAAGAATTAGTTAAATGTGTTGTTTTCAAGTAATAGTAAATTTTTTCAGATTGTGAATTTTAATTATATATTTTGAATTTAAAAATAAATTTTTGTATTTAAGATTTTTAAAAGCCATGCTTCATTTATTGACCACCAGTGAACAGGATTAATTGTGTGTATAAGGCAAAGTGATAAACATGCTTTGTTCCTTTAGCTTTGCTGAAGTGAATTAAGACCAGGGAAACAGTTAAAAGTTTTATGATGGAGTGATGCCCTTTTGCTCTAGTATATTTCTTGTTTAATTGTTGATACCTCACACTTGTTTTGATAAACTTAGTTTGATTTTTCATGTGATTAACAAGCTTTTTACGGGATCACTGTTACCTTTAGAGTACTAAGTTGTAATTTTTATTGTTATGAGAGTTTAGATATCTGGTTGAAGTGGGGAAAATTTATATATATATATATACAGTATATATATATATATATATATATATATATATATATAATATATATATATATTTATATATATATAATCAACGTAGAGATTTTTCATGTGTATGCAGATCTAGCCACTGCCCCCAGATAGACTATAATATCCAATCACATCAGATAGTACTGCAGGATGCATTATCATCAAGACAATAAGTGTTTATGGGTATCGCAGGCCTGGAACACTTTCGAGAACTTTGGTGTTTCAGAGACGAAAGTCTGAAAAAGTTTGAGCTTAACTTCGTGCAATGAAAGTTGCGGTATAAAGTCTGTTCTTTTATGTAACCTGTTTCATCTTGATCTCTTTCATCTTGGTAAATCACATTTTGTTATACTGCAGTACTCTGTGTCACAAGTGAGAGGGTCGGTTCACTAACTTTCTCCGAGACTTTCTGTTGGTTGGAACTGGTAATTACCACTTCCAGTAAAAAGGAAATAATTTCATTTCGATTATTTGAGCAAGTTGAGCTGGGCACTTTCGCCTCTAGTAAATATAGAAGTAATTGTCAGACTGTTGCCTTAAGGAATTCTTCAGTTTAGCATAAAACATGATCTTAATCTTTTCACATCAGCACAAAATCATTTTTATGATTATTAAGTAATCTGGCACCTTGTGAATTGACCGTAAAGCTTAATGGAATTAATTTGACAATTAAAGTAAATTTTATATTTGTTTTAGAAATCCATTTTTTATTAATTCCCCAAGAGCACTCTAACTTTTCTTTTCATTTGTGAAGTGTACAGTTATGATTGCTCGAGTCCTGATGTGATTTGAAATAAATGGAAGTGATTTAGCTTTTACAAATATAGATAAATATAGATAAATTGCGTCATCACGTGTTAATCGCAAGAAGTACCGTTTGACTGCGATATTTCTTACGCCAGTTTCTCATTTTTTTAACGAATATAGTTGTGATTGTAATGTTTACTGCTGTATAAAGCCTGAGATTAAGTGTATATTCAAATCAATTCCGCACTTGTAGGTAGGAAGGTAATGGCCCTCGGCGAACAAAAGAATAATTTAATTTCTCTCTCTCTCTCTCTCTCTCTCTCTCTCTCTTTGTCGTCTTTTATACCCTTTTATATTCTAACTAAAACTTACAAAATTATTATAAAGTAGAATGCTATTAGTGGTCAAATATCCCGAGGAAATAAGTGCATGTATTTCACCGCTGAAACATTTCATTTATTTGTCGTTAGACTTATGATACGACGAGAGCGCAGGCGCCGACACGTGCATGCTCAAACTTATGCGTTATATTGGATGGTAAATAGACACAAGAACAGGGGTTAATATACAAATCCGTTCTCACTGCCAACACCAAAATTCTGTTTGTTATTGCAGAACGTCCGCAAGCGACCATTAAATACTCTGCAAATTCAGCCTGGATAATAAATCTGCCTCTGCGACACGTACCCTCGAGATTGTCTTCTTAAGATCGCTTACTTTCAATAACTAAATCTATTTCTTGAACAGTTGATGGAATTTTAAATGTTATTGGTTATTTTTCTAACTGGTTTTTCAAAGCTTCATCTTAGCGTCATTGCTCCTCTTCAGAGTATCCCTTCCGTAATCAAAAGCTTCATCTGTTGTATCCGTTCTGCTGTCAAGCTTTGGAACTCACTTCTGCCGCGTCTGTTTCTGTGGTGCTAATACCTTTCCTCTTTGAAAGGGGAGGTCAAGTTCTAGTCTTTTATCCTGTCTTCTGTCTTCTGTCCTCCCTGTCTATTTTTGGTTTCTGAGGACCTGGCCTACTTGATGGTATTAGTCTGTCCGCCACATACTGTATATCTAAATTTTAAAAAATCTTGCACTCTGTGTATTTATGCTATTTTTCAGGTTGATGATAAGAAAAATACCAATAAAATACAAATGCTTATTTGATATGATAATGTGGATGAAAGAGCCATAGAATCAGATTGATATTTCCGACGTCAAGAACCAATAATTTATAGAAAGAAATGCCGGTCAGTAAGAATATTATGTGGTGTCAAATTAAGCAATTAGAAGTTCAGGTTAAAAAGGAGAAAGTTACTTTGAGCATTATAAATCTGAACATGGGGAGCATTAGTTGAAAAATCATATGGCCTAATGGTTGTAAATGAACTTCATATTGTCTCTCTACCTCCACTACTTTTCAATAGTCGGGCAATTTTTTAACTAATATATATATGAACAGTATATATATATATATATATATATATATATATATATATATATATATATATATATATATATATATATATATATATAGTATATATATGAATATGTCTATGCATATATATATATATATATATATATATATATATATATATATATATATATATATATATATATATATATATTTCAATAATGAAGTCGTCTCTTGAATGATGAGGCTAGTTTGTACCAAATTTTCATAGCTTGCTTTTTATTACTCCCCTCGCTTTGAGCAGTAAAGAATAGTGAAATAAACCCAAAATGGAACACAACAAGTAGAAAGAAAATCACGTACATACGTAAAGCAAAGACTTGAAAAAAAGCTCTTCCAAATACACATGCACTTGGGCAATATTACGAATTTTTACACGTACGTCTAAACAGTAACCGACCTACACACGCCAAAAATAAAATAAAAATAATGGTCTCTGTTGATGAAACGCGTCATAATTAAAACGACAACAAATAATTTCGCCGATAGAAGAATCTAATTTGTTCATTCCTGGCCTGATATTAAAAATGTTTTCAAGCTCCGCGTTTGATTAAAGGAGATTAGGATGTTTCCCTTTTTCGTAATCATTACGAAGCACAACCTCCCTGGCATTTGCCAAGTTAATAATAAAACGGAGGGGGTGGGGGGTGGTTTGTGTGTTGTTAGCAGGGCAAAGCTAAGGATTTGATACTACTGCTGTGGCAATATTGGTTATATCATTTGAGTAATATAATTCTCCCTAGATTAAGCTTTGCAACTAGAATATCTGTGCTGAAAAGTACTGGACTGTACAGAATATTAATTTTCACATGTAAATATATATGTATATATATATATATATTCATATATACATATATTATATATATATATATATATATATATATATATATATATATATATATATATATATATATATATATATATATATATATATGCATATATAGAACTGGAATTGTAGGTAACAGCAGAAATACTGCCAAGCACTCAGAATCAGTAACTACAGCATTATATACATAATGCAAAATGAGCTATAGAGAGAGATAGAGCGAACGCTGTAAACGTATACGTTCATAATAGCAGACGAATATGATACAAATGGCGTTTACTGAAATTAACAGAAAAATGTAAAAGTTTAAAAAGAAATAAGAAGCAGTTATTCAGTCCACGTCAATGTATAATATGAATTCACATTTTCATATCTGCTGTCCATTGAAATCGCCTGTAGATATCAGCGCTGTGTTCTGCATTCAATTTCCATTTAGTGAATAAATTCCTCTTAGTTGACAAAGTCTCCTCATCAATTCTGGTTCAGATGCTCTCATACAACATTTCTCAATTATCGGAACATTCATCATTTTTTTCTATTAGAATATCTCTTTTGTATATGTGCAGTGTTTGTGCTTATGCACGCATTTCTGTTAATCAAACGACGTGGGGAAGTTTCCATTTAACGCTTGACCTTTAAGGCAATTAAGCAATTTATGTCACATGAAGCCCTTTTGATGTGATCACTCTGTTTACATTGACTGCTATTCCTTTTGCTTTTTATTCCAGTTTTTAATTATTATTTATGCACAGAAACCAATTAATGGCCCAGCATGGGTTCAATTGAATATCTGGCAGCCTCAGTTGCCGATTTTTGAAAGGTCGCAAACATTTCATTGTACAAAGGTCGCTGGTACAATACACCTAATTTCAAACATTCCTTTCGTTTTTTATTTATTCAATATATACTGAGCCTATTGCCCACATATGCTTCACTATGAACAAGATCACTTCATGTTGGTAACTTCGACTTACCTGGATGCACAGGTGATCTAGAAACCGTTCACTCACGGATTTTCGTCTTTACATAAGTACATTTTCAGCTGGAACGCTGTTTCTCACATTTAGATATCACTATGCACATGCATATTTGTATGTTTGTGAATAATGTATATTTATTTATGCGTAAATATTCATATGCATGTGTGTCTACGTAACCGGGATTACGTAACTTGAATGAACCTTTCCATATCAGTTATTTAGAGGTTTTTGAAATTTAATGAGATTAGCGTTATAAAAATCCGGAATACGCAACATTGTCTGTATGACCATTAAAAAATGGAGGGTCATTCATTTAAGGCAGAGATCAAAGAGTCTATAATTGCAAAACAAACTTCTTCAAAATGAAAAAAAAAGTGGAAACTTAGAGAACGATAACGAAGAAGTAGCAATGCAAATAAATAAAAGAGCAAACAAACAAATAAGCATATGCTTACATAAACAAGAAATGCCATTCATAAAACTCAAGGCATAGGTCCAGATTCTAACAGTGGAAGGAAGCAAAGTTTTCTGGTACTGGCATTTCAAGACGATGTGGATACTTGTGGTCCGCAAAGCGAGTAGCACGCACTAACATTCGGTAAGATAGCACAAACAAGTTTGGAAATAGTGCGTATGGTAGGTGGCCTTATAAAATACCTTACGGTATGCCACGCATTTGTTAAGAGGATCAGCAGCCATATTCTGTTGAGGTGGCACGATTTCACTGTGCCCAGCAAGTGATGTATTCACTGTGTTGCGAGACCAGGGGGGAAACTTTTTCTGTCAGTGTTATCCATGCTGACACCAAGAGTTTACGAGTGTCATGTCAACTGCTTTTCTTTTATCTCTATTACTCTTTATGTAATCATAAATTTGTTTGGCTGCTTTCTTTAAGTTATTTGTTTTGCGTATGTATAGCAGTCCATTTCTCTTTTTTTTTATTTCCTCTTTTATCATTCAGACTTTGGATCCTTTGCAAGCTTACTTAACAGTTTAGAAGCCTTTTTGGGTGCGTACATTTTATAATAATAATAATAATAATAATAATAATAATAATAATAATAATAATAATAATAATGATAATAATAATTCAGGTGATATTTAGCCCTGTTATCCAACGCTGAAGCTTGTGCCTTCAAGCCTCCTCACTTGAATTACCCATATACATCTTGTGTCACCTCTGTATGTTTTATCTTTGTTGACATCGCAACATCTGCTCCTTTCATCACGTCTAGAAGTGTTTCTGGGTCTCGTGTCAGCTGATTCGCCGGTCCTCTTTAACAAAATCTCATGCTGTGTTTGTTAATTTCGTTTGTTTTGAGCTCAGGTCTTTGGATCATAATATCTGAATGTGGATACGGTCTCGGTTTTATGGTTTTTGTCGTCTTGTACAATGTTACTTTTTCAGTGACTTATATTCTTTATTCATGCTTTTCTTTCAGCAGTGACGCTTGCACGTTGCCAGTTGCTTCCTAATTGCCTGCATCTTCTTTTGTTGTGATGGGATAATTCATACCTGAATGAATATACATACATACATACACTCATACACACATACATACATACATACATACATACAGTATATATAATACACACACACACACACACACACACACACACACACACACACATATATATATATATATATATATATATATATATATATATATATATATATATATATATATATATATATATATATATACAGTATATGAGAGAGAGAGAGAGACACACACACAGCCATTAACTGATGAGGTCTTTTTGTGTTCCAATGCAGAATTTTTACTTTCTTCGGCGAAAATGTAATTCAAACTTTTCTCCAACAATCCCATCTTAATTGCTATTATAGCTCTAATTTCCAAAGCACTTGAAGAGCTGCTCATTTTGAGTTATTATGTATTATGTAAGAGAGAATTTAATCTAACAGATCATTTTTCATTGCTTTAAATCTAGCCTGGATTAATAACTTTAAGTGATTTCACGGGAACGTATTTCTGGTACAGCCTTATGACTTTTCACCGAAATTTTCGATACCTGTTACAAAGAAATATAATTCGATGTTCTTGTGTTTCGTACATTACATCTATATTAAAAGTGGTTTTTGTTCGTAGCTAAATAGATTAGAAACGATTAAGAAATAAAAATATGGTACTAAATTTTTTTATTACTCATATTTATGTAACCGACGGAACACAGTATAGTCAAGACATTTAAGACGGCTCCATAAAGTTTCCTGTAACAGAATAAATGGTAGATTCACGAGAAATTTAAAATTTCATACATTAATAGAATTGTCAAAGCTTTAGAAGTCCGTTTAATTAAGCTTTCAAAAATAGAATGTTTTTGAATCTCTCTCTCTCTCTCTCTCTCTCTCTCTCTCTCTCTCTCTCTCTCTCTCTCTCTCTCTCTCAATATCTTTTTTGAAGTACATTTTATTAGAGGAAGTGCTCAGTCATTCAATCGTGAATGACAAAAACAGATTCTTTAATGGTGGTTTGCATAAATATGCATAAGGGGAAGAATCTAGCCCAAGACATCAATTACTTATGAAAACGCCGGGGAAGTTGCTATTTGCCAACAAAATGTGGGGTTTGTCAATTATCTGGTACATAATGTTTATGATTTCTTGCTAAAAAGAACTGTATCGCTTGCGTAAGCCTGAGATGAAAGGGATTTTGAAATTTATATGAAATTGATATTCAGTTAGCTGTTGCACATTCTTAAGAAGTTGGGCAGGACAGAGAAGCACTGATTATACAATGCTCTTAAAAAATGGTGCAATTGTATTGCAACATTTCCAGTTTTAGTTTTTTGTGTTTGCAAAAGAGTGGGCAGATATTGCAGCTCTTTACAAATATTAGCGATCTCCTAATAAAATCCTTTAAAAGTCGAAAGCTGATAACATAACATTTACAAATACTGAAAAAAATATTGAATTCTTTTTCTTCACTTTAAGCAAACACAAATGCGAGCTGTCTCAAACGTACAGAATACTTATGATTACGTGTATCAAAAAAATCATGATTACCGTAGTATTACATTTTCGAGAACTGTAACACGCTTTATGGGAGGTAGAATAAGATATTTTGAAATCAAAACCAGTTGACTAATGCATAAAAGGGTATTCTAACTAACTGCAAGTAAATTTTTTCCATTATGTTTCAGTATATCATCAGCCAAAGCCAACAGCAGTAAAACAGCGATGATGTTAATAATAATAATAATAATAATAATAATAATAATAATAATAATAATAATAATAATGAGACACAATTCATTAATCAGATATAAGTAGCGTTCCTACTCCATTTTTGATTTCACAAAAGTCTTTCATAAATGTTTCCAATTTAACGACCTTCTTAGATGGTATGAACCTGTCTCATTTTTTTCTGTTAACTATTTTTATGCTTTTCATTGTCTCATATCCCACCTACGGAACTCAGTGGACAATAGGATTCCTTACATGCGTCAGTGAAAATGACAGTGCTCAATTCTCTGTAAATGGAGCATATCGTCTGCTATTCTCGACTTCGATAGACTGAAAAAATATAAATGGTGAATAAGATTTACCACAAAATGCAAAGATTATTATCCACTGATTCTCTCATGTGGACCACAGGATCCCAGGTGATATCAGTACGTACTGGTCTCCTAGGGATTGTTCGAAGGATGTGTACAACCCATGCCTATATCCCTTTCATCATCATTCATTTCTAACTCTAGCCCACCTTCTGATTACAATCTTTTAGATAGTTTCACTCCCATATCAAATTGACAATACGTATTCTATAAGACTGATGTATACTCTTATTTTCTTGTGCAATTTCAGTCTGCTGATTTTCATTTTTTAATCTTTCACTGAGTTCCAACTCAGGAGAAACTGTATTGGGTGTCAATGTTCCTAAATAATACAGAGACTCACTTCGGCGATCCTTTCTCCAGCTAATATTATTTCATACCTCCAGTGCTTATTATATACGCTGCCCTTATCACTTCTGTTCCTCTTCGACCTATTATAAATCCTACTAGCTTTCTAAATCTTGTGGTGCTTTGTTGATTAAATCAGCATCATCTGCGTCTTCAAAGTCTGATGAGTTTCAATCGTTGTTCCAATCTAAACCTTATCTTGCATCTCTAACCACTTTTCAGTTGATAATATAATCCATGAAAAGGGCAAACAACAAAGGTGACACAATATTTTCCTGTAATATTCCGCTATTTATTGAACATTCATTTAACAGAACGCCAACAGCAGATGAAAAATAGGATTTTCTTTTCTAAAGATGGTTTGTGTTGATTTATGTATACAGTTCTAACACGTGGTATTAATAGCTATCCAATCCAATTACTGGAATGATGTTCAGGCTGAATTGAAATACTTTTTCATCTTTTAGTTACAGGATATATTTACCTTCTTTCCATACACTAGTCGTTTTAAGTAACAGATTCACGAGCTAAAGAAACTTACTCTCTCTCTCTCTCTCTCTCTCTCTCTCTCTCTCTCTCTCTCTCTCTCTCTCTCTCTCTTCACATCTTGGATAAAAACTGCTTCCGTTTCATTAATGTAAACAGGAAGCATATTTTAACTCTCTCTCTCTCTCTCTCTCTCTCTCTCTCTCTCTCTCTCTCTCTCTCTCTCTCTCTCTCTCTCTCTCTCTCTCTCTCTCATCTTGGATAAAAACTGCTTCCGTTTCATTAATGTAAACAGGAAGCATATTTTAACTCTCTCTCTCTCTCTCTCTCTCTCTCTCTCTCTCTCTCTCTCTCTCTCTCTCTCTCTCTCTCTCTCACATCTTGGATAAAAACCGCTTCCGTTTCATTAATGTAAACAGGAAGCATATTTTAACTCTCTCTCTCTCTCTCTCTCTCTCTCTCTCTCTCTCTCTCTCTCTCTCTCTTCACATCTTGCATAAAAGCCTCTTCCGTTTCATTAATGTAAACAGGAAGCATATTTTAATCTTTTTCTCTCTATCTTTTGTCCATCATTCCGCCATTCCCATTCACTCTGGGGCTTGTTTCAGCCGTCACTCCCCCCTCATTCCCAATTTCCTTCCCCTCAATTTGCGCAGCCATCGGCATTCCACGCTCGAGGGAGCGCCGAGCCTTACTTTACGTGTCCTGATCCCCTCGTGTGACGTAGCGGCAATTTCATGAAAAACATCTTCAACATCATCAGCATCATCATCATCATCATCATCCATCAATCTGTCATCTGCTTCAGTGACTTCGCTGGCGTTTTCTCCGTTTACCTCGCTTTTTCTTCCAACTCTCTCTCTCTCTCTCTCTCTCTCTCTCTCTCTCTCTCTCTCTCTCTCTCTCTCTCTTTCGTTTTTTTCTGTATTTAGCTTCAGTCGTTCAACTGATCCGCATTTTTTGTTTCTAGTCTGTCTCTCTTTTTCGAAGGTTTCTCGATTTGGTTTAACTTTCCTCCTCCACTTTGTCGTCGCTAACTTTCTCTCTCTCTCTCTCTCTCTCTCTCTCTCTCTCTCTCTCTCTCTCTCTCTCTCTCTCTGCTTTTCAATAATACTTCCTTTTTCATTAATTTCTCTTCTGTGCTCTCTCTCTTCTTTGAATCATGTTCCACGATCTCTCCTGATCTTCGCTGTCTAAATTGTCCAATTCTTTTCCCTGTACTCTTCAAAATACATCTTTTTGAGTTGAACACGCTGAATATATTCCTCCTCTGTGAAAGAAAGTTTCTTTTATGAACATTTTAATTCGAGTTTATTTATTTATTTGTTTATTTATTTATTTATTTTTTGCAAAAGAGCATGATCTGTTACCACAGTTTCCCCATAATTCAGAAATGCCACGGAATGGTAGCTCAAATTTGCTAGGCTCGTGGGTCTCCCAGCAGTCCACCCAGCAGTGCTTGGGTAAAAGGAGAAGGGCGCTGGGCTAGTGACCCCATCCCTAATGCTGAATCAAGGATTTTAGCGAAGACTCTTTAACTTTTCGTCGATCTCCTACTCACACTGAGCCACCCATTTCTGTCTTAAATGCACTGTCATGCGTCCCGCCTCTCCTGTCAGCCCACGGTTCTTCATTCTTTCCATGTGATCAAGCCACCTCAAAACACTTTCAACCTTTCCAGTCCATTTCACTACAGCTTGCCTGTTACCCAGTGCAGACGGCTATATATATATATATATATATATATATATATATATATATATATATATATATATATATATATATATATATATATATATATATATATATATATATATATATATATATATATATATATATATATATATCCATGGGAAATTATATTGATAAGTAGTTATGGAAATAAATGAGATATCAGTATTACTACCGTTACCTTTTTATTATTCATTCAAGTTATCTCTCCCGACATGGCAAAAAAATAAGTTGCAAACAGTCTAAATATTTGCTCTCTCTCTCTCTCTGTCTCTCTCTCTCTCTCTCTCTCTCTCTCTCTCTCTCTCTCTCTCTGTGTGTGTGTGTGTGTATCATTTTCGTTTTAAACAATGTATAAAGTATTTAGGCTGCGTTATTTGATAGGATCATTTGTACCACCCTTTCTTATGTGAAAAAAAGTGGTTTTTGTCTTATTTGTTATACTTTTCTTGTTACGTGCTTGCTATTTCTTATTTTCATAACCGACATTTTACGAGAAACAGAAATTCAAGAGAGAGAGAGAGAGAGAGAGAGAGAGAGAGAGAGAGAGAGAGAGAGAGAGAGAGAGAAAGTATACAAGATGCACGTTCCGTCTACAACTCCTTGGACTTTTACCACGCATACTGATAAGAAAAAATATAGAAAAATGCTGCAACTTTTCAGCATTGCAGTAACGTGTGATTGTTAAATCAGTGGTATTCTAACAAGGCAATTTCTTCACATGCACCAGCCCATGTTGTCGTATTCCTGACTGCAATTTATTTCGAAAATTCCCAACGTAATAAAATAAAATTTAATCAGTTTCTTTAGCGACTATTCTATCAGATTAGGCTAATTATTTATGGAACAAAATACTTTCATTCAGCCCATTATTTAGAAATCTAGTCCTTGATGAAACTAAAAAAGAAAGGTATTATAAAGTGATTTTTTTAATAAAAAATACAGTTCTCTCCTTGTTTCTACAATTCAATTTGCGTCATAGACATGTTTTTGTGACACAAGTTACCATACGGTGCAGAATGGAGAGCATCCTGTTTAACTAGGTCACTACATGATGAAAAGTGCATTTGATGCTGGTGAAGTATTTGTAATTCATGGAAATAATGATCAAATAAGACCTGGCAGCGACAGGAGTTTTCATTACGTGATGCAAACACTTCATAAGTGTCCTTATGCATCATTAATTAATTTCATCTCTTTTTATTCAAAATGCTTCAGAATTTATATCTACTTGCATTTTTAATTACCTGTTTACACGGGAATTGCATCTTTCGTAACACCTTCGCAAACAGTCATGATATGAGACTTGGAATGAATTTTGTAGGGTGTTACTAAATATTTTTCTTGCAGACTTCGAGGGGTGTAAGGAATATGATTGTTCGTGTATTATATATATATATATATATATATATATATATATATATATATATATATATATATATATATATATATATGTGTGTGTGTGTGTGTGTGTGTGTGTGTGTGTGTGTAAACACGTTGTGTATTTCATAAATTCTGATATCAACACAGTGACAAGTGTCATACAGTAGTCATAATAATATCTATAAAAAAAATATCTTCAGTGTCGCACAGTATACAAAAATCGTATTTTTAGCAGTAGTAATAATGTGAATGATCATGTCAATCATTACTCATCAGCACACACAATCTCCTCTACATTGTGTAAAACGGAATAGACAATAGCACTCAGGGGTGCAGGCGGATAGGAACAGACTAAGTGTGGGTAAGATGGAGTACTGTGTACACATTTCTCGAGTGGCCCGTTGTTTGCACCCATCAAGAGTGGGTAAAGGTGATGGAAGAGGAGGGCGTGTGAGGGGTGAGAGGGAGTGGGAGGGGTGAGAGGGAGTGGGAGGGGTGAGGGTGGGTGAGCCTAAACTTGAAAAGGAAGTATAACGGAGAGAATGAAAAGCTGCTGTTGGGTGAAGGTATCCATATTATGCACATGTTTGAAGAGTGATCCGAGTTCTTTGGTAGTGGAAACGTATCTGAAATGAATTCAGAATGACTTCACTGTGGAAAGCGAATTCAAAGCCTTATTTGATGACTGATATTCCCTCAAAGATCTCCGGAACCAAATGAACGGTAAAAAAAAAAGTAGATACATCTATCATAAATGCTGATTCTTAAAGCCAGTTTTTTGTACAGTAGATCGTCAAGCATGCGATGAAAATGCAGGAATTAAACAAAAAAGCCATCCAATTCTTCTCGTGTCGGGAGAGAGAGAGGTACTTATTACTATACTTCCACGCGGTGCGGAAGAGGGTGTGTCAACACAGGTGGTCATTGTGTAGTCTACGTTTGTTAGCGGATTGGGTTACCTCCTCTCTGAGAGGCCAAACAAACGGAGAACTTGGCTCCTCCGTGAAACAACAGTATTAACGAACGGATATTCCGTCCGTCAAGCACTGTAGGCCCACATATTTTGAGCTTTTTAAAACGAAATATCACATAAGTGATTTAAATGTCTTTCATCCCTCTAATGCGTACTTACCAACCGTAGTAGACCAATGATAAAAAAATGAGATAAAATGGGTTTGCTTAAAAAGAAAAAGAAATGGCTTCCTCCGCCCCTTTCCACATCTGGCCGTTCACATACATTGTCTCGTTTGCTGACACTCGGGCTGCGCTCAATAAACCCAAGTAAGCGGGAAATGTTTACTCTTAGAAATGGGGAAATTTCTGTCACTTTGAATTTTTGTTTCCAGTTTACATACCCAGTTACTCACATGCGATAAAACCCTTACACATGTCAGTGTGGGTCGCATAGTCTATACAGGACATAATATACTGTACGTGCTCTTCCCTTCAAAATTGATTGTAAAATAAGAGTATAAGTACCGGAATCCTTAAGACAAGTACACTCAGAGCTCCTTGTACCCTGTCAGCGCAAACTTATCTCCTTGAGACAGGAGCCAGCGTATTGTGTTGTAAACGACATTATTCAGTGTACATCTTTAATTAATACGTCCTCTGGAATTGAAATAAAATGTTATATGTAAAATCAAGATATGGTGTGTGGTGTTGAAACTGGAATAGACTGGGCTGCATTAAATTAACGTTGCAAACTTGAGTTATCCTAAATCTTTTTAAGCAAGTGATGGCTCTACTGTATTTACAGTAAGTTTGTACTAATTTTTGCCGTCATTTTCCAGTGAGCGGACACCAAAACTCTTCTAGTTTGGTGTAGTGACTTGTGCTTTTTTTCGTTTTCAAGTGTAACTATTGTGACAATCTATATTCCTTAAATTTCTGGAGTTATGATTCCCTCTTTGCTTCTCTGTAATTCTTCTTTATTTCTTTCAAAGTAATGATTATTTATGAATCGTTTTGTTACTTTGTCACATTCACTAGAGTTGCAAGTCTTAGCAATGAACCAGAGAACCTGAGTGCCGACAGATTCAGGAGACTTTAAAATTTAATATGCATATAAGTTAAAGCATAAACAATTTGGGCGGAAAAGTTAGTGGCAGCATTAATGAATCTTGCAACAGGCTTGAGGAACATGCAAAAAAGCAGCAATTGGTAATGATGTACTTCGAGGACCCATTTTTGTGGAATGAACTTGCTCCGATGAATTACGGATGAAATATAGTGTTATAAATGTAAGACACACACACACACACACACACGCACATATATATATATATATATATTTATATATTATATATCTACCGGTCACTTTTTACCAAACACGTATGTAATTTTCGTTTGCCACAATGCCCTCTTAGCTTCTCGATTTCTTCACATTTTGGAATCGCTTGTCACTACGAGGCCTAGATCCAAATCAAGAAAGAGTTGAAGATATTCTGATGACCGGCAGAGATTCGATCTCGAGTCCGAGGTACAGAACGAGTTAACGATGATTACTTGGTCAGATAATTATCGTTACCTCGTTCTGTACATCAGAATATCTTCAGTTCTTTCCTTCTTGGCTTGGATCTAGGCTTCGTAGTGACAAGCGATTTCAAAATGTGAAGAAATCGAGAAGTTAAGAGAGAATTGTGGTTGGTAAAAACTGTGCGTACGCACACACACACACACACACGCACACTTCACTCACCAATGAACCTGGTAGTTTGTAGATTGTAGTTGGTCGCAGTGTGGGTTCAGAAGATAATGAAGCTAGAACTTCATCTCAAAACACTAATAGAGCATTGTAAGTTTAATTGCATCTGAACTTCTTAGTTATATATATATATATATATATATATATATATATATATATATATATATATATATATATATATATATATATATATATATATATATATATATATATATATATATATATATATATATATATATATATATATATATATATATGGATTCACATTTGCAAGGGCCGTGGTTATTGACCCATCTGTGCATGGGCACCGACGTCAGATGACGTCACGAGACATGTCAAGAATACTGTGCATATATTATATGAACCGTTCATCTATTTTACGCATGAAAGTGAATTGAAATTGAGAGGAGCCATGGAAACGAAAGAATAAATTAGAAAATGAGCATTGCATCAATTAGCTCTGGTAATGAGGTCTGTTATTTCTATCCTCCTCTATTTTAACGAGCTCAGTATATTGAGCTCGTTCCTCCTTTTTTCCTGACATTTTGTCGACAAGTACATGTACCGATTTTCTGAATATTTCCTTGTGTACATTGGCCGTGTGTATATTCAGCCACTGGTGTTTCGATATTTGAGTGTTAAACATAGGTCAATAAAAAACAAGAATTTTGGTATTTCTCGGAAGTAATCTTTTTCCTTATAATTTGCTGTTGCATCTTTGGCAGAGCGGACTGAGTTTATGTTTCAGTTAAAACAAGAAACCTAAAAAATTCTACAAAATCCCTTAACCTTCTAATCATATAATTTTATCTCTCAAAATGTTGGAATGGGATGGAATATAAAATCAAGGCCAAAGGCCAAGCGCTGGGACTTATGGGGTCATTCAGTCCTGAAAGTGAGAGTAAAAAGGTTTTCAAGGTGTAACAGAAGGAAGACCTCGCAGTTGCATCGTGAAATAATTGCTGGGAGAGGGAGGAAAGTAAGATGAAGAAAGAGAATATGAACGGAGGCACAGTCAAAGGAATGAAAGGGGTTGCACTTAGGGGCCGAAGCGACGCTGCAAAGAACCTTAATGTCCACTGAAGCCACTACCCCACTACAGGGACACTCAAAATGATAATTTGAAACTTTTTTTTTTTTTTTTTTGCATTCTTTTAATCATACGTTATCATCAAGTTTACTGCTACGAATGAAAACGTATCGAACAGATAACATTAATGATTACAGGCGCAATAAAAGAGAGAGAGAGAGAGAGAGAGAAAGAGAGAGAGAGAGCTTGAGTTTTCAGACTGCTCACCAATCCAGCTTGCTACCCGACAAGAAGACATTTATATTAAAAACTACCTAATTGTTTTAGAACTGGTTTTTAAAACTAATCCGCAGCGAACTTTTATCGTAATATTCATTGAAGAAGTCTAGAGAATGATAGAAAACATGACTCCTGGATTTAAAAGGCAAATGAATTAAGGTACATTTGTTTCTGTGGCATTTTTCTAACGAGACGCACACAGATATAATTTATATACAATCATGAAGCTACAAATGTCGCTCAATATCAAATTCACGCTACCTCGGGAATATCCCCGATGGGGAATTAGCACCGGAGGTTGGAATTTATAAGAGATAAATGGACTGGTACTGCCGAGTCTCGAACCCACGACACAGATACTTATCCAGCGACTCCAGTCGACTTTTTACCCACTGAGTTATCAAGAGAGGTAAAAGTTAACGCCGAGTCCGGTGTACTTTATTTACCCGTCGAGAGCAGGGAAATTGTACTTAGCTTCAGCATTAACCCACCTCTACCATGATAGTTCTTTGGTACGTTTGGATCACGCAGCTCTTTTTATGAAATTTTTTATCACACCATGATTTATATACAATCATGAAGCTACAAGTGTCGCTTAATATCAAATTCAAGCTACCTCGGGGATATCCCCGATGGGGAATTATCACCTAAGGGGAATTTATAGGTGACAATGCCGAAGCTAAGTACAATTTCCCCGCTCTCGACGGATAAATAAAGTATACCAGACTCAGCATTAACTTTTACCTCTTGATAGCTCAGTGGGTAGAACGTCGACTGGAGTCGCTGGGTAAGTATCTGTGTCGTGGGATCGAGACTCGGCAATACCAGTCCATTTATCACTTATAAATTCTCCTTCGGTGATAATTCCCCATCGGGGATATTCCCGAGGTAGCGTGAATTTGATATTAATCGACATTTGTAGCTTCATGATTGTATATAAATCACGGTGTGATAAAAATGTTTACAGATATATATATATATATATATATATATATATATATATATATATATATATATATATATATGTATATATATATATATACATACACACACATATATATATATATGTATATATATGTATATTCTTTCGCAATTCTAACCTTTGTAATTGTCTCTGTGTATGTGTAAATATACTGTATAATTACATTCCTATTTTCTTTTCTGACAGGAACAATTCACCGCCAGAAATCCTTGCATCCGTGTTCACTAGTTATGTTTTCCGTAAGTATTTTTTTTTACCTTAATTTGTCCTCTTGTTACGGAGAACACGGAGAGTTAATTTACCCTTATACAAGATGTATTATTGATCCTCTTCCTTTGCTTTTGATATCACGAAATTCATGCGACTGTCTGAATCATTTTTGTTTGATGCTTACATTTACCCTATTTCAGCTTGGCATTGCTCTCTCTCTCTCTCTCTCTCTCTCTCTCTCTCTCTCTCTCTCTCTCTCTCTCTCTCTCTCGTAAAGACATTATTTTTTCGTAGGAACATTTTAACTTCCATCGGTACGTATTTTCTGGATAGTGTTGCCAGAAAATACTCGGCAGAAAAGCAAGGGGCGAGGCATCACCCTGAGTGAGAGAAAATAACGAAATGATTTTTCCATAACCAGGATTTCACTAATGCCGCACTGAATTGCATTTTCATAATGAGAACACGCCGGTGACAGGTCCCATGGCCACATTACCGCTGCTGGACTAACGCACATTTTGTCATAAACTTCTCTTGACGAGCGGGAATTTTGTTCGTGAAAGGCTTATTTCGGTTCACAGCAGTCGTTGCTAAATAAAATATACTTCGCTTTCACGATCCATTTAATGCCTACCATACTGTAAAAGGTTCGAAAGTGTCTGGTTTCCTTACGTATTAAAAATTCAGACCGAACACTTCGGGTAACGCACCAGTTCGTGTCGAAATTTCTACCCTTCTCTTTTCAGAATGACCTTTTGTGGGTCATACCCAGTTTATACAGTTTATTTTTCTTAGCTTGCAGCAAATATTTTATAATCTTTATACGTTATATTAATCGAGCTTTTGCTTTGGAAATGCAGAAGTGTGCCGTTGTCTGTGGGTTCATAATTACAGTATACTTATCGCAATCAATAACATTCAGAGGTACTCGAAAGATATTACTGAATAAATTTACCACTGCAATTTACATTCAAGAAAACAAAGTTCATTTATGATTCATTGCCCAATTAAAGGAAAATGATGGTAGTGGAATCAATCGTGAATCGTTGTAGTTGATGAATCGTATATCTTGTACAAGAGCTGTTAGTCTATTTATATCAAATAGTTTCAGTGTGATGAATGGGATTTTGAATTTGGAGGGACTTGAGTGTATTTGTTTTGAACAACGAAATTTGGTGTTTTATGGAAACAACTCGAGAATGGGCGTCCTCTAAAAGCCCGATTTTATTTTTTAATACAACTTGATCTTATGATCCACTCTCTTTATATCAACTCTTATATGACGAACTTCAATTGACCAACTGCTTCTCTTTTATAAAGATATGCGCCGCAGTCTCTCAAGTGTCAGCTAGTTTATCGCCACATGAAGAAGAGAGGGAAACCCTTCAAACTTCTTGTATAATTAATCAGTGACTGAAAGGTAGCAGGGACAATAATCACTAGGCAGGTGTCTAAGCGAGAGGACTAAACATACGAGACATCTAGTGACTTAGGGCAGACATGAAAATTGAAGCTAATGAATACCAAAGCTTTCCGAGGAAAACACGGGACAGCTTAATACGAATGCACGAATAGAATTACCATCAATGAGAGAGAAAATTCACTTTCTAAAATGAGTAGAACTAAAGACGTACAATTAATTGCATACACGTATCGTTAGACAAAGGGCTTAATCATCTGCAAGTCATGTCTTATGGGTGACATTAATCAGTTGTCACGCAAACCATTTGCAAAATGGATTATCATACAAATGAATTCCCTGACAATGGAGCTTAAAATACGATAAATGAAATGATGGATAAGATAGTGAATTCATGAATAAGTTCTAGAGCGAGTCGGGTAGTTTTACACGAAATGAGTTGGCTTCGCGTAGTGTCGAATAAACGTACTGTGATGCTCAGAGACCAGGCGGACCCCAACTCGCTGTTGCCATTAGTACCAATTATCGTTAATTAAGTTCTGTTCAGTAATGCGTTGTGCTTAGCATCTTGACGAAGTGTTCAGGTGGCTGTTGTTTGACGGTCCTTCGGCAGCCTGTGGTGATAATTATGATATGCTCGTGTGCTTAAGTCAACTTGTTTGCATACAAATTGCTCAATTTGCATGGCCTTACCTCGACAGCGTTTGTTATTCAAAATTACCGGCACCTTTTCCGACGAATTTTTTTTTTAACGTATCCTGTTTTCCCCAGATGGTTTTCATAAACCTCTTTGCTCGTTGCACGAGAGAGAGAGAGAGAGAGAGAGAGAGAGAGAGAGAGAGAGAGAGAGAGAAAACTGGAATACCTTTGTTAACTTTGCAATTCCTCTGAATAAACGTACTCAGTTCCCATGAGGGAAATATGAAATTTATATTGTAATGAACTATTTACCATTGAAATGGATGAAAATGGACAACTGACTGGAAGAATAACGAAACTTGTTCCTTTTTCTTGTCTTTTATTATTCTGCGAGGGTCACTGTGCTAAACAGTAGCACAAATTTCATTGGTATTTTCCGATTAAAACTATAAAGATATTCGACTCCTATGCAGGATTTTAGCAGAGAGAGAGAGAGAGAGAGAGAGAGAGAGAGAGAGAGAGAGAGAGAGAGAGAGAGAGAGATACGCTTTGTTACAGAAGTAAACCACAAAGGATTAGGAATTATCATCTTTACTTCACATTCCGTTTCTAGCTCTTTTTTTTTAAGTTCTAAGAACAAGAGATTGCTTCCTGACGTGGGGAAAGGAAGCCTTCTCCTTGACATGAGGGGAGGGAGGATATCGGGGTTGCACTCAATATGCAATTTGGCGCTTGCGGCATAAGCAAGTCTTGAATGAGGTACCCACTCGTGCACGGCAGTTGATAAACGTGTAAGTAATTAGTTGTCAGTGCGCTCGTTTTCGTACGAGAATTTATATTGGCTGAAGCACGAAATGGAAAAGCAGATATGCTATATTATTCGCGGGACACGAGCGCTTATAAATTTCGCGCACTGGGTTTGAATCTTAAAAGATCAAAGGTTGGTTAAACGAAAGAAAATTCTTTGTATGTAGCTTTTATGATTCGTTGGTTGGTTTTCCAATACTCGTGGATGAATTTGTGTAAGTCATGGGTTATGATGAAAAGGAAAAGGAAAAAAATCTCTCTCTCTGAGAGCGCAGTGTGAGACCCTTATATGTTAGAAATTAACATTACTTTTTTCTTTTAAGATAAATTAATTACGTTTGCACAGTTATGTTAAGTTACGTTTTCTTTTCCTCTTTCTAACTTTTGGGATTCGTAATTTTACGGATTCGCTCTTGCCATGACAAGTGATAGTAAATAAAGTTGTAAATTGGTTCAAAGATATTTAAATCTGTCGTGAGGGTGGACGTGAAGGTTGAAAAGTGATGAAACTTCGTTCAGCGTGAACGAAAGATGTGAGAGCGAGTCGCGTGTGCGGGAAAACAGTTGGTCGTTCGCTCGCTTTGTCGCCCGACTCGTCGCTTTGTTGCGCCACAGAGAATGGGGGAGTGGAATTGGAGGTAAAAGAAGGGGGAAAAAAAAAAACACTACTTTCTTGGCTGAAGATGGATTTTGAATGCAAAATCAAATTATTCAGCTTTAAACAGCAGCAGTGCCTTTACTTTACTTTAATATCGGATGTGAGTTTTTGTGAAAGGACTACGCTTGGAATGTTTTTATTGTTGGGGTCAATGGGAGTGATTCACACATGCGCCAACTTGGACACACGTCTGCTTGCTTGCTCGGTGTCGGGATGCCAGAGACCACCACACGTGTTTTAACTATATTCGAATTCAAGATTTATACCACAGACAGAGAAATTGTACACGTTTCTTGGCCGTAACTGTTCTTGAATAAACTCCTAGCTAACTTGTTCTCGCTAACACGTGATAATTCCCCAGTTAAGACGTCGTAAACCCTATACTCATTCATCTGGCAACACAACACAACCGCTCCCTACGCTCGAAAGTTCGCGGTGGTGAAAGGTTCGTGGGCTGCCGCTCTGCCTCGCTAACTTAAGAACCTATGCGCTTTGTCCTGTTTTATGAAGAAATTCTAACAAAAGACTTGTTGCATTTTCCTTTAAAGAAAATTAATATCACTTTCCTAGTTGTCCCTACGCATCCCAACAATCTTACCTTATGCTCTGCTTCAGTCAACCTTATGCCCTTGTGAAATAATGGAATTAATTAAATGAATTCATTCTGTCTGGGCTCGTTCGTCTCTAGTCTTAGCAAATAGCCGGGCTAATTTATCGCTGTTAGAAGGGGAGCTGGGGATTTGGTAACATGTACACATTCGCTACCGGGGTCTAAGCGATGTCAGGCAGGGCAGTCGATCGAGGCTACGGCCTACCCACGCCAAATCCAAGTCCTTCAAAAAAAGAAGGCATCGTGCTTACCCCATATAATAATTGGAAAATAAATGCACGTTAAAAACAAAACAGAAAAAAAAAAGACTAGGTCCTGGCAAGATCGACACTCTTACAGACTGGGGGTCCTTGGAGGAAGGAAGGAGTTTACTTTAATTTCGATACTGTCAGATGGGCCAAGGGAGAACACCAGTCTGTAAACAAAATGCAGGGAGGAGGTTTTTTCCACTTACCTTATTTACCCAATTAGATCAAATATTGTAAGGTCACCATGGGAAATGAGGGAGTAATTTACGTTACAATGAATTTATTTACACATGAAGCAATGAAATGACGCTGGGAATTGAAGGGCCAGCAAACAACAAAAGTAAGAATGGTGCAAGAATCAAATTCATAAGGACGTCATAGCACGTCGTTAACTGGACATCGTAATAAGGCGTGAATTAACCTGCTGAGGGGGCTTTCTTGCAACGGGCTGTTAACTAGACTCTCTTGTATTTTCTATACGGCAGTATTCCAGGGGACTTAATTTACAAGGCTTGGTTGACGAGGTGTGAAGCAGGATTCCTGGAATAAAGAGCCAGGCTTAGTAATCACATGCACTGGAAAGTTATCACATGAAACCTATGCACTAGGGAGGATTTAATCACTTGAGTAGACCTGATTTGGGGGAAAACAATACCAACCCTTTAGCCCCACCATCGGATGTTTTTTAGGGGGGTTAGATAGCCGTTAAGCACAAAAGGGCAAATCAGGGATGTAAGTGGGCTGCTCTCCTTACCTTTAAGAGTCTTAGCCATAAGATCTATTTCCCTTCGAACTTTGTACTGGTGGAAATTGCATTTCAGGCCGACCGATGTCATATGCCCAATGCCAAAAACAAAAGTATGAGACGCTTCGCGCCCACACAGACCTCAGACACACCCAGAAACTCCAAGAACATGACCGCATTCAGTTGGAGCAGTCCTTTCTTCCTTTGTACGCTGGCGTTGTGAACTTCTGCAAGCGAAATTCATCTTCTGCAAGCTAGCTCCCTGCACAGATGCAATCAGAACCTGTTATCTAGCACCTTGGACGGTCTGTTTCCCTGCCTAGTGAACAAAACCTAGCATAGGCGTTTGTTTAACTGCCATCCTACCAGGTGCAAAAATTTTCTGATTAGCAGTTCGGGACAGTGGACGGTCCCCCCCTAGATAAATCCAGTTCAGATTCAGCAGTTTGCTACGCACTGTCTAATTTTATTGCACATTGTACGTCCTTGCTTGCTGCTCAGTCACCCCTTCCATATTAATTTCCTGATTGCTTCATTTGTAAATAAATTCAGTTTAAATTACATAAATGGTTAAATTTTTCCCCATGGCAACCTTCAATTCTCTGTTTACTTAGACGTGATTTCAAGGTAAGTCAGTTTATTCATTCCATTTATCACTTACATTCTGAGTGCTTTGTGTTGGCTTTCAAGGCAGTTAATTAAAATAATCAGTTCTATTCTTCCAACCCGCCCCAGAATGTAACAATATATATATATATATATATATATATATATATATTATTAATATTATTGTTATTATTATTATTGTTATTTTTTCTCAAAATTTTATTAGTTCTATAATAGATTTTTTTATTTTTATATTTCTCATTATGTTATTATTATCTAAATCGTCAATATTATTGTTTTGTCATTATTTTTCATGGGGGAGGGGGCAACGTACCCAGGTGCACGCCCCCCTGGACCCGTTAGTGCCGTTGACAGTAATGTTTCGATGGTGTGCCCTCTCTCTCTCTCTCTCTCTCTCTCTCTCTCTCTCTCTCTCTCTCTCTCTCTCTCTCAGTGAACTCCCAAACTCCCATTACTGACATCTGCACCATCCTCATTTACTGTTTCCAGTCGTGCTCTTCTTCTTCATGCGGAAATCACTTTCTCGTTCCGAAGAGGACTTTTCTTGTTCGAAGCCTGCCGATTTTTACATATACATTTCATTAAGATTTCATTTATCTCGATTATTTTATTTTTATTTTCAAAGTAAATGGGTTACAACAGTAAGTTATTAAACTTTCAGTCTTCACTAAATGCAGATATTTACCTGGTAGGACTTTTCCAAAAACATGGATGTCGATATTAGATGAAGAAAGTGATAAATACATTTTTGATAAACAATTTCTATTCTGATATGATTTATCGCCATAGCATAAGCAATGTACTGTTGACATACCTTGATTGAATTTTTTCTCAAATATTCTTAATTATATTTCTTAAGCAGCTTTTTCGATTTTCATATAATATCTATGCTATTCTTGGAATCTTGCTCAGTATTCTGATCTAAATCCTTCACTAAATGGTCTGAAGATTAGTGCAAGATTATTAAAACAATAACTATCAGGTTATCCCACATACTGATGCTTAGCATTAGTTATGAGAGCCGTGCTTCAGTGGAACGGCAGAAATCTTAATTTCAGCGAAATCCCCTTTGTTAGATGAGGAACTGATAAATAACATTCCAGCCGCTGACGGTTACGGAGAAATATATTTTTTATACTTTAAATGCACCCTAGAAAATAAATGTTTCAGTGTACTAAAGGTACCACGTAAATATCCACAAAGTATATTAATAAAAAGAAGAGTCATTTAATCAGCACAAATTACTATAGAAAATGGTCCCTCAGCGAGACAAAGGTCAATATGGTACATACTATAGCTATATCAGTTACCCAGAAGAGAGAGAGAGAGAGAGAGAGAGAGAGAGAGAGAGAGAGAGAGAGAGAGAGAGAGAGAGAGAGAGAGAGATAATCTTATCCTAAGTAGAGAGATGATGTCAATGTGGTAGACAGCTCTCTGTTACTCGGAAGGGAGCAGAGAGAGAGAGAGAATCTTGTAACTAGAGAGAGATAAGGTCAATATGGTAGACAGCTCTCTGCTATTCGGAAGGGAGCAGAGAGAGAGAGAGAGAGAGAGGGCGAATCTTGTATCTAGAGAGATGAGGTCAATGTGTTAGACAGCTCTCTCTTACACAGAATGGGGTTAGAGAGAGAGAGAGAGAGAGGTTACAAAAAGATAAAGAAGTAAATACAGTAGAGGATGGAGAGACGGGGCAGTCCTCGTTGTTGCCTAAGCCTTCCTTTGTCCTTCCTGTGATATCAATTCGTTGGAAATTGCTGAGTGTTGGTAAATGAATGTAGAATTAAAGGCAGGGTATGAAAAATACTCTACAAAACGAATTTACTGAAACCTTGCGAATGGAGGAAAGTGAAAGCATGCAAAAATGTAGAAGAGAGGAGCTATTCTAATGAAAAAACGTAGAAGAGAGTAACCAATCTAATTAGAAGTGTAGAAGAGAGGAATAATTCTAATTAAACTGTAGAAGACAGGAACTAATCTAAATAAAAAACGTGTAAGATAGGAACTATTCTAATTAAAAGAAAGTAGAAGAGAAGGAAGTATTCTAATTAAAAGAAAGTAGAAGAGAAGAACTATTCTAATTAACAAATTTAGAAGAAAGGAACTACTCTAAATAAAAAAATGAAGAAGATAGGAACTATTCTAATGAAAAAAGATAGAAGAGTGGAACCATTCTAATTAAAAAATGTACAAGAGAGGAACCATTTAAATTTAAGAATGTAGAAGAGAAGAACCATTCTATTTCAAAAATGCAGAAAAGTGGAGCTATTCTAATTATAAAATCTAGAAGACAGGAGCTGTTCTAACTAAAACATGTAGAAGAGAGGAACTATTCTAATCAAAATGTTTAGAAGAGAGGAGTTATTCTAATTAAAATATAGAAGAGAGGAGCTATTCTAATCCCAAAATGTAGAAGAGAGAAACTATTTTAATTAAAAATTTAGTGGAGAGGAGCTGCTCTAATTCAAAACTGTAGAAGAGAGGAACCATATTGATTATAAAATTTAGGAGATAGGACCTATTGCAGAAGTACAGTAGAAGAGAGAGAGAGAGAGAGAGAACGATAATCCTATGTAAGCAATGCATTTGTAATTGCTAGTTTCAGGAGCACAGGACGACACTGGAACGATTAATAGGCTAATAATGATCGAGTACTTAGACCCATCACAAATATAAGAACGTAATCAGCTTACAAAGGCTGAGTGAATGCAAGTCGTAGTCAGCATCTCTCTGCTTAAGAAAGGAAAGAGGAATGACGGACACTCGCCTGGAAAGGAAATGTGAAGTCGATGGTGGAGACGAGAATAATGGGTAAATGATACTGGAAAGTATTTGTTAAATGATGGTCAATGAGTATTACATGGGGCCAGTGCTGAGTTGTATGATTACTGACGTGAGAATTATAATTTCCATTCAGAGAGAAGAGCATCTTCCGAACGGTTTCACCTCAATTGTGAAGATTTCTTCTTCGAAGCTCTCGACTTTTGATGATATATAGTTCGACGGAGCAATGAACACTCGTTTCTCTGATTTTACTCGCTTCTCTTTACCACCCAACCCTACCCGCGACCCACAGCGATCGACTAACGTCAAAGTACGTAATTGACTGTTTAAGTCAAACGAGGCATACTTGATTTTTATGGAACGCGCCTATATCGTCTGGTTCAAGGAATGAACGCTGATTGCTCATTTTGTGAGCTGAGTGCCTTTGCCACTGCGCCACGAGAGAGAGAGAGAGAGTATAGCTGAAGAAGACTAAAAATGAAAATCAAAATACGACTCGAATTGGATGAAGAGTTTTTTGACATTAGAGGATAAATCGTTATACATGCGAATAAATAAACTGAAGAACGAGTTCAGATTTCAAGTTTAATTTTATTGCCAAAAGAGAAAAAGATGAGAAAATATGAAAACTTGACAATTCATATTAGGAGAAAACAGATTTCACCCAAGATAGGCAGATTAATCGGCGGAGCTGTGAGTTGTCAATACAGGTCTTACCATCTCAGTTCTTCCATCATACCTGAAAAGGAAGGACGAAAGCGCATGCGCTGGCTTTTCAAACAACATGGAGAGTGTAGGAACCTCTTCCACTCATATTTTTTACGAGAAAAGGCTGCTTCAGAGAACAAGGAAGCTGAGTAGCTTGTTAGAGAAAGCAGGCAGGCAGTTGTTTAGTGACGTGTTTCAGAAAAAAGGGGAAAGAGTGTGCGACCAGCAGATATGGATATGAAGGGAGGATCGATATAACAGGAACTGGAAGAGGGTGTTCTCAGAATACGTGCAATAAACGCAAATCTCCTCAGGGAATGCAAAGCCTTTCGAAGCAGGGGAAGGATGTAACAGTTTCTATAAAAGCTAAAAAAAGAGGCGGGGGTCCAGATGGTCAATGAAATTCCACTACATACATGACAATACAGTTTTTATCCCCTGTCGGATACCTCGAGGTTAATAAGCACCGGATCTGAAAGAGAAAGCACTGGGACGCCAGATGCACCGAAAGGTCACCGAACAGGTAAATTTGATCTGAGTCTCATTTTAAAGAACTTGAAACTTTGGCAAAGTGTGAGTTACGAAGGAAACTTAAATATATAAGAACTATAGTCACTGGTGTCATTTTTTTTTTGTTCATATATGTGAAAGGAAAGATTCTGGAGTGATAGAAAATAATGAGAGAGAGAGAGAGAGAGAGAGAGAGAGAGAGAGAGAGAGAGAGAGAGAGAGAGAGAGAGAGAGAGAGAGAGTTAAGTAACACCTTTCTGAAGGATTAATGATAAAGAAAGAGCAAGAGCGTACGTATTGATGCTAACAGAAAACCATATCTGAAAAGTTGACACGAGATTTGGTTTACCTAAGTACTGCAGTAATGGAAAACGGTATTATTATTATTATTATTATTATTATTATTATTATTATTATTATTATTATTATTATTATTGAAGTGCAGTAAAATCATAACAGCTTTTCCTGTTGTATGAATACTGGCTTTTAACTTTAATAGTAAACAGAAAGAACAAAAGCAAAAGATGTTACTGAAGACATGAAAGGGTATATTAGTGTTTTTTTTTATATTTTGTGTTGAAAGGAACAAACTAAGGCAGTAAGTAACATTTAAGTAGCTGCTATTGCTAAATAATTCAGAAAACTAGATTTTCAAATTTAAGCATTTTCCCTCGTTGAAGACTGTTTAGTATACATTGGAACTTCTTCATCTCCAGCAAATAGATTTGAAAAATTATGATATTAGTTTTGTGGAGAGATGAAATGATCAAGACTGGGGTTTTCTTGATACTCGTCACTATAGGAGAGGAAGACTCCCGTGTGCCTGTCTATTGTAGATTCATGATGACGGTAAAGCGGAGTAACTGTCAAGAGCAAGACTTGCGATGATATGATCAGCAAAATGACATAGAAATAAATCTCAGTTCATGTGTACAAGGGGAGCTTTAGGCGATCCAAAAGGCAGCTTTCGAAAGCTGTAATCGGCCATACCTCAAGATACGAGAACTCTAGATATATGTGTGACGTAAAAGTTTGCTTCCTAAAAGTTACTGCAGTCAGATCCATCATAATCTAAAGTTTCAAAATGTTTTCTCTGTTCTCATTCTTTCTTAGAAAATATCTGTAAAATATAATATTTATTTGCTGCATCGTAACACTGCCATAAAGTACCCAAGGACAAAAGCAGTTATTATTATTATTATTATTATTATTATTATTATTATTATTATTATTATTATTATTATTATTATTATTATTATTATTAAATAGTTTAACCAAACCACTGAGCTATTTTATTTAGCTCTGACAGGCCTGGCCCGAGGCATTTGTCTTTATCCAGGAGAAGGTCCAGATTTTATTAATTAAATTACATCTCCTTACAAACTCTGTAAATGGGTGAATTGAAAAAAACGGAAATTCTGACAGCATTTCTTCAACATATTTGTTTAAGAAACTTGACATCCGCCGTAGATTATTAGGCATTCTCACAAAAATGTTTCACTGTAAATTTTTTCTCTAGTCTGTTCATATAAGGACTAGATCAGGTGGGCATACAAGGACAATTAAGGGGATTACATTCTCATTGACATAAGTATGGGAAAACTAACCCAAGTTACAAGGACTTATTCCTCGGAGATTCATAGATAAAGTCTTTTCGCATTGGCTAAATTTTCCATTATGGCAGCAATGAAATATATTTGATCAATACAGATAGAGAAAGATCTGGGGAAAAAGTTGAATTTTTCTTAAAGTGTTCTCATTCATGAATTATGTTCCTGACAGTTAGTCACTGCATTGATTTGCAACCACAGTAGAGACAGGCGTGGGTTTCTCAGAGCATTCTAAAAGATATCTTCAAAAGCAGTAAGTTATCACCTTTGGAGTTAACCCTCACAGAGGGGAGAGTGTATAGTTTATATATACATATATATATACACACACACATATATATATATATATTATATATATATATGTATATATATTATATTATATA
>NC_089744.1:28360000-28380000 GCF_040412425.1 Macrobrachium rosenbergii | reverse complement strand
TTATGTCAAAGTTTCCTGACTTAGCCATTTTCCCTACTGCAACGTTCTCTAGCTTACTGTTCTGCCTCTTTCAAAGTTCTCAGGCTTAGCCATTTCTCCCATGTTCAAGTTCTCTTACTTACCTAGTTTCCCTTTTCCAAAGTTCTAAAACTTAGCCATTTCTCCTATGTCTGAGCTCTAACTTACCTGTTTTGCTTCTTTCAGAGTTCTTTAACTTAGCCATTTCTCCTGTGTCCAAGTTCTCAGACTTACCTATTCTGCCTCTTTCAAAGTTCTCAAGCTTAACTATTTCTCCTATGTCCAAGTTCTCTTGCTTACGTATGTGTGTGTATGCACATATTTATGTCATGCATTTATATTTAATTACATACAGGTAAATATATATATATATATATATATATATATATATATATATATATATATATATATATATATATATATATATATATATATATATATATATATATATATATATATATATATATATATATATATATATATATATATATATATATATATATATATATATATGTATGTATGTATAAATTAGCCAAATGTCTTGTGTCCAAGCTCTCTAACTTACCTATTCTGCCTCCTTCAAAATTCTCTAACTTAGCCATTTCCCTATGTCCAAGTTTTCTAACTTACCCATTTTCCCTCTTTCAAAGTTCTCAAACTTGGCCATTTCTCCTATGTCCAAGTTCTCTAGCTTACCCAAATTCCCTCTTCCAAAGTTCTCTAACTTAGCCATTTCTCCTGTGTCCAAGTTTTCAAACTTACCTCTTTTCCTTCTTTCAAAGTTCTAAAACTTAGCCATTTTACAGGACATCTGTAACCTTTTTCTAGACCCAGAAAAAGTATTGAAGTATTTTTCCGGAGGCAAAACATTCAATTACGTTAAAACCCGTGGAGAGAGTTTTAATCAATTCTTTCCGAGGCTGAAATCAGCATTTTTCTCGGTCAAAGCTCACGTCTCGCGGATTAGCTAAATCAGCCTATTCCGAGTTAACAGACCAAGTTTTCCCCCTCTCTTTCATGCCTTGAGTGTATTCATGACATCAGGAAACAGCCGTAAAGCTGAAGGGTCTGAAATGTAGCGGTAATATCAGGTATCCCTAGTTTAATCTGTCTATCTATCTATCTGTCTATCTATCTATCTATCTATCTGTTTATCTATCTATCTATCTATCTATCTATTTATCTATCTATCTGTCTGTCTATCTATGCACATATATGCTTATATATGCACGTAGTTGATGACCTGGTTCGATCATTGTAATGGGAAACAACTTTTGACTCTGTTTGGAAAACATAAGTTTTTTTGACCGGCATTCAGCAAATAAACATGGCAGCTAATAAAAGTTCTTCATGCTATGCGTTTTTTTCCGTTCATATGTTTTTTTAATGCTTGTAATTATCCTTTTCCTTTCCTTCTCAAAGTTAATTCGAACGACACAGTTTCGAACTATGAGATTAAAAAAAAAACCCTTGGTAATAAAAAATGCACTGAACGCGTCATTCATAGTTGTCGGTGCGGAGTCAGATCTATTGAAAACGCTCTATGAAATTATGCCCTAATCTGCTTCACCGTGAATATTCAATAAAGGCTTGCAATACGGAGGCAAACTCATCGACTGTACTGTTATTACCATATGACCATATCAGCTTCCATATTAATGCCAAGCGAATTGAAACTGTAGCTATATTAAAATCCCTGTCCGTGAATTAGGCCTTTTGAGTTATCGACCAGCCGCCAGTTCGTAGAAACAAAATATTGAGAGAGCTGTAGTGAAAGAGGTGCTGGAAAGGAAGGGCTTTCGTTTTCAGGAAGCGCGAGATTGAATGCTTTATAGAGGTGAGTGGTGCACTGTATGTAGAAGGGTTGATATGCTGCGCAAGGGGTTTATCCATATTTCAGAAGTTGAAGTATGAATGTGGCAGTAATCATTGGGGCTTTCTTTTCTGGAACCACCCTCATGGATCAATGTTGAAAAGAAAAGGAGCGTATATATATATATATATATATATATATATATATATATATATATATATATATATATATGTGTGTGTGTGTGTGTGTGTGTGTGTGTGTGTGTGTGTGTGTGTGTGTGTGTGCGCGCGCGCACATACATATATGTCTGTAAATGTATCCGCCTGTGAATTTGGATCTTACTCATTCATAGACAGCAACAATAGACAATTCACAACGCGACATACGGAAGCTGGCAGTTCTACTAAACAATGTCAGCCATCGTATATCCACGTCGGGGTAAGAACCGTTTCGGCTGCTTGTTAACAGAGCTAAATTAGATACAAAACAAGCGGACCGTTCTGTCCTAGGGACAGAAACAACGGCGTCCTCTGGTGCGAGTGCCTACTGGTGCCACTCACTTCAAGAGGCCAGCGCCTCCCGTAGGCCAGTGATGCTGTACTTGTTTCGATGTTTCATGGGGGTTCGTGTACCTCATCACCTCTCCGAGGAAACGAATGAAAATACAACTTGGTTTACGTCATTTGGTGTAAGGTACTTGATGAATCGGAAACCATCCATATTGTTGAAGTTACAAATTCCAAACTTAGAAAAATCACCTACATAAGATTAACCATGAAATATCTATTGTAGCAGATTTTGTGTGTGCTTACATTACCTTTTTACAATTGACCCCTGGGATTTCTCTTCACGGGTCCTGAAATAGGCCTCCATAATGCGTAATTAAGAAGACCTGCCGGAAAGTTTGTTAAATGAACGGATTGTAAAACTTTTCCTGTGTAATGAAAACTATGGGATTTAAGGCTCACTTTCAATTGTGTTCTTCAAAACAATGGTACCGATTTTCATGACAATGAAAGCGAACATGAAAAGTCATCAAGATTTGAAAGAAAGGGGAATATAGCCAGTACAAAAAGGTCTAATCTGATTCGAATTAGCCTTTAAAATATTCCATAACTTTGATTTTGCACAATCAGCCGCTTAACTAACGGTTTAAAACTTCTACCAGTACGTGAATGAAAGTATCATGAAAATTTATTGTTTATTTGAAACATATTCTAAGAGTTTGTACATAACGTTACCTGGTCTTTCCCTCACTTGGAAAATGCTTTTGTAACCTATAAACAAATAAGACACGTTTAAACGGACTGCACATACAAAAATTTTAACGTTACCGTTCATAAGCTTTTGTTTGCGTAGCATTGATGAAAAAGGATCAAAGACTTACCAGCGTCAGCACTGCTATGTCTGATCAGGCTTCTTTACTTACGTTGTTTCAGTTTTCGGGATATGGTCCCCTTCTGTCGAAGTTTTGGTTTATGATATTGTCCGCCTTTATCACTTAGTCTTTATCACTTATTCGGCAGACTTTCGTAAGAGGCAACGTTTGCTAATTTTAATTATGCATTCTGTAATAATGTGGAAAGACTGCTGATTAGTTCAAGATATTTGGACTTCACAAAACGTGAGACTTGCTTACTTTCAGTCTTGAGTCTTATAACTCTCAGTTAAGATGTTTTGACCATTATTTGCGATTTCATTAATGATTGACATTTTTATTCAAGTTGCTTCAATGTCTTATCAATTTTGTCTTTCGTAAAGTGAAACTTTCATTTCAGGAGATACATACATATTTTTTTTTATGGTTTCTCGAATTTTACTTGGAGTCAGCCATTAGAATATTCAAGAAATGAAAATTATAATATGAATTAAGTAAGAATACGAGTAGTAATGCGATATGCAAAAGATCCCTCAAAGAGTTTATTTTACTCGAAAATATAGCTATTGCTGGTCCCTAAAATATGTGAAGAGATTAAAATAAGTAGTTTTTTGTTGTAGAAAGTTTTCATGTTTTTCTAAACGCTTGTGTACGATGAAGATACAATTTAGTGACATCAATTTCAGGCTAAATCAAAGGAAAAATTTAAACAGTTATCTAATTTTTAGTATATTCTTTAATTACATATTATTGTAAACTTTTTTTACCTTTGATATTAAGTATTATAAAAATCTATAACATCGTTTTGAGAACTGGCAGGTCGAAAAACGCTTTGTGTCTGGAACATAAGAAGAGAGAGAGAGAGAGAGAGAGAGAGAGAGAGAGAGAGAGAGAGAGAGAGAGAGAGAGAGTCAATGAGCAAAATAGGATTTTCTTCCCGTGTGTGTCGGGAGCCCTTGATCGCAAAATCCCTGTTGCAAATGCAGCCTGTCTTATTTTTGGTCTGGCAAATCGACCAGTAGATCACACACGCGCACACACACGCGCGCACACACACACGTATATATATATATATACATATACATATATACATATACATATATATATATATATATATATATATATATATATATATATATATATATATATATATATATATATATATATATATATATATATATATATATATATATATATATATATATATATATATATATATATATATATATATATATATATATATATATATATATATATATATATATATATATATATTGCTACGAATGTCCGAGGGATACTTACTTGATTCTGGGCGGCAACGGATGAACGCAGGGAGTTCCTTATATTTATTACACATCTGACTCAATATTAGGAAAATCCGTAGACAGACAAGGGAAAATCTGTGGCATAGGGCCTTCTTCATGTGAGGGAAAATTACATAAACTCAAGGGTTCTCTTAACTAATTAGATTTACATAACAACACAGATCAGAAAAATGACGAATTACTGGGCAGGCAATAATAAGGACCTGCCAAATGCATGAATCCTACACAGAATAAATATTCTATGCTGATGATGTCTCCATAACAGGAAACATTGCAGTGGGGGTAGAAGGGGGGCTGCACATGGATAGAGCTGAGCGGTTCCACAGTTGAGGCCTATCTGCAATATGTATACAAGTCGGTTACTTGCAAGAATAATAAGATGCTCAAAGGGAACTGAGGGAAGTGCACAGATGGTGCCAAATAACTCAGTTCAACACTAAATGCATAATTACGTTAACAATGAATGCTCCAACACAAATTATTGAAGGTGATTGCACAATGGAAAATAAATAAAAAATCAGGCAGAGAAATAACAGGAATCGTGACTGACTAAGAAACCTTATTCTGGTACATTACCTTCGTCAAGATGATGGTGTCCTTGTTCGATAGGGCGCAGTGATGGAGGAGGGAGATAAAACCTCGGGGTTGAACATGTGGAAAGTTCAAGGGTCAGGCAAGGTTAAGGACATCTGTCCTCGGTGGTGTTCGGAGCGTTTCTCTCTCGATTTCGTTGCATTGTCTATAAATAACCTTAGGGGATTACGCATCGCGTCCAACATAGGTGGCGCAAAGGTCAATCTTTGCCACGTTTTCTGTGTAGGCCGCATGGCATCAGTTAACCCTCGTGGAGGTTTTAGGATAGGGCAGGGCATCAACTTTCTCTTTTTGGCCCCTCCCTTGCCCGTTATCTGGCGCCCCCGAGGAAGGCATCTTCGAAGGTCATCTGCAACAAGGCCTTAGGCAGTCATTTTGAACAGAGAGAGAGGTTAGTCTTAACCATTTTGGGGAATGCAGGAGAGAGTTTATGAAGGGGCAAGTGGAAACCCACAGTTCTAGTAATTAAAACAACTGAAATTAATTTTATTTCTTTCTCAGCTACGTTACAGATGTAAAAATGGGCACAGGTGGTTTGGAGAGGTTCCATTCGTTGCAATATACATACATAGTTACGCTCTCTCATTCGTCAACCTCAAATGTGCGGGTTCAAACCACTGTCAGGCTGGGTGAACATACTACATTTGGGTGAGAGTTTTTCCAGAGGTATAGTGAATTTGATGATAATCTGCATAGATGGAATATTCTTAGAGCTACAATACTTAGCACAGGTAATGCTGCATTAACACCTTAAGTCATTTTTGTATCACTTGTCTCGACCACACTGCTTTGAGGACAATAGCTTCATCTCTTCGGATGTTTTTAATACATAATTACATTAAATTAAATACAAAAATATTTGTTAATGTGTATGTAAATCTTTCTTGATACCATCCGGACGTACTGAAGGGCAAAGGCAAGAATATGACCTCTGAAACATCACAAAAATGAGAGACTTCTCGGGTTCCCTTAGCTGGAAATTTCTCACATTCCTTTTGAGATTATAGAACCTCTCTAGGTTTAAAACGAAAATTAGTATTATAGTTTATTTATCAAATCTGAATCATCTTATGTCATTATATCACCTAAATGTAAATCAGTGTTATTCATTAAATGTAATGATGCACAATTTCAGTAGATGTTCTTTCAATATGAATTTACGAAGAGACTGATATAACTTTCGTTCATTAATTTTATTTAATGAACTATGATAATTATTAAACAAAAAGAAGTAAAAAGACCAAGGATTACCCTATCAACAGGTATGCGGGGCCACGGAGTTCATTTATCCGAATTCTTATCAGTTGCCTCATAAGTGGAGCCTACAATGATTACAAATTCACTAATAAAAAAAAAAAAAAAAAAATATATATATATATATATATATATATATATATATATATATATATATATATATATATATATATATATATATAAATTCTTAAAATATGCTTTTATTGAAATGCACTAAAAGTAAAAATAAAAATTTTGAGACACCAGGATTTTCTTACAATTAATCATGTCTACAGAAATAAAAGTGTGGGCGCCAAATATGGAAAGAAATGCTACAAGAAAAGAAATATATTTTTTTTATTTCTTGTAGCATTTCCTTCCATGTTTGGCACCCACGCTTTTACTTTTGTAGACATGATTAATTATAAGAAAATCCTGGTTTCTCAAAAATGATTTTTTACTTTTTAGTGCATGTTAATAAAAGCATCTTTTAAAAATTGTGTATATTCTTTATTTTATACTTTTTGGTTTTGATAGAAATTATAGCCGATTTATGATTGTAACTAAAAAAATTGACTGTGGTATCCTGTCGACTCAAAGAAGGTTTAAAAAATCTTAGAGTTGTTAACTTATTCTACCGAGTCAAAGGAGGTATGAAAAATCCGAAGAGTTTCATACAAATCCTTAGATACTGGGAGAGATCACTGTAGGGTCACTAAAGGTCACTGCTAACCTACTGATCATGTAAGGTTGTATTGTCACTGGGATTGAGTAACCACGCAAAGCTTCAAGTCCATCGAACGAAGGGAACAGGCCGAAAATTGAGTTACAACTTTTGACCCAAACAGACAGACAGACAGACAGACAGACAGACGCAGAAGTCAAGTTAAATAAAAGCATGTAAAAAGAACGCCAGGCTTTGCTTGGAAATGTCAAAATTCTTGAGACGAATATATTTCCTCTCTCTCTCTCTCTCTCTCTCTCTCTCTCTCTCTCTCTCTCTCTCTCTCTCTCTCTCTCTCTCTCACACACACACACACACACACACACACACACACACACACACACAACCTTCAGAAGCAAAAGACTAATTCCCTCTTGGCACAGACATTCATTGTGTTGTCAAGAGTATAAGTAAATCTAGAGCAGTGATTCTCAAACTGGGTGCCGTGGCACCCTGGGGTGCCACAGACAATGCCTAGGGGTGCCTCAAGATTGTCATGAATTTTGTCTTGGCTAAATCATCTCAATGCACATTTGTAAAATTAAAAAGCTTGCAGAAGTCCTCATATAATTATTATCAGTGTGTCTACTCTTAATGTATATATATGTATATATATACACATATACATATATATATATATATATATATATATATATATATATATATATATATATATATATATATATATATATATATATATATATATATATATATATATATATATGTATGTATGTATGTATGTATGTTAACTCATGCGATATGGTGGGATGGTGAAGAAAGGGTGCCACGGTAATGATTACATTAATTAGGTGCCAACACTAAAAAATAGATTGAGAACCACTGATCTAGAGTATCGGAGAATCTATTTGAGTATGTTTAATGTGAGATGATGGCGTCTCTCCGAAAGAAGGCAAAGTTCATTTGATTATCAGATTTTAAGAGCCATGACTGTCTATTGAATAGTGTGGCTCTTTACCGCGATATTGGTCTTATGGCTCATATGTATGTTCCAGTGTGTGTGATTATGTACCTTGTAAAATAAAAATATGTAATTGCGTGACAGTAAACAACCTCTACATTTACAGGTACAGTTTGGGATTATTTTCCGTTCCTCTCCCATTCCAAAACCACTTTGGATTAGGATGAAAATTTTACCAACTCAAAATTTTTATTTTCTTACACATCAAAAAAGCATTTTTCTTCTTTTTTGTACGAACCATTTTAAGCGTGGAAAAATGTAAGATTTTCATTATCTCTGGCAAAAGAAATTCCTAAGACAGCCATCTCTCGTGATCGCTCTGAAAGGTGTTTTCCAATGTTCTTCTGTATTGTTGCCATAATATTGGCAATATATTCAAGCTTCCGACTAGACATCAGAGTACAATAACTGTGTGATGAGAAGAAATTGCCTTGGTCGTGTCAGTCTTTGTATTCCCTGGGAACCAAGTATTCTCTCTCTCTCTCTCTCTCTCTCTCTCTCTCTCTCTCTCTCTCTCTCTCTCTCTCTCTCTCTCTCTCTCTCTCTCCGATCTCTTTCTCTGCATGCATGTTCATAATCATAATGAATTTCTGTATCGATACACGGTGTATACATAAACACAAATATTACTGTTATATCACATCGCTTAGCATGTGCTAATGTTATCGCTCAAGTACTACCGAATGCAATATATGTATACACACACAGACACATCTATATATATATATATATATATATATGTGTGTGTGTGTGTGTGTGTGTGTGTGTGTGTGTGTGCGTATGTGTGTGTTGCGCGTATCTGTGCACATGTGTGCAAGATCTAGAATTTCATATCTTTCATACTTGTAATGTCATTTAATAGTTCCTGAATTCAATACTGTCACGTATTTATGTCCATATGTTGCATATGAGCAACAAAAAGCCACACATAGTCAGTAAATAATTAACCCAACAGCTTCTGGAAAGGAAATGGTGTCAAACTTGCTTTATTAGTCATTCATCTCCGAAAATATTCTGATATCACCATCAGTAATTTTAATCCACGATATGTATTCGTCAGTTATCCATATCAAGCTTTTTTTTTTTACCGTTCTCCAAAATAATATATTTTTGATCTCTGTCTAATTACCTCCAAATTTATTGTTGGTTTTAAAAGACATGACTGCTTTATCTCTAACTTTCATCAATTACTTTTCTTTTCGATCCTTTTATGTTTTGCAGTAAATTTCCAACCCCCCTTTCTCTTACCTTCCTTTACTTCCATGATCACACCTCATACTTTACCATACACTGCGTTACTGCATTCTTTTATAATGCATTACAAGACTCGATAAAACCACAAAAACATTAGCTGCTTTTAACAGGGTATTATTTATGCAGCTCATTTGAACATATTGACACATCGCTTCAAAGTCTTTTCATTGTCCATATATGTTTATTTTATGTACACATCCCCCCTTCAGTTGTATCAAAGCATCGGTAAACAGATTTATGCTGGCTCAAAGGGTGATGTCAATTTTTCCATATTACAGCAAACACCGGGGTAATGTTAGTTTTTGCATATTTGCGACATGCAGGTATTGAATATTCTTTTTTCTTTTGTTTACCGGTAAATTTTTTTTTTTACTTGTTTTCAGTCACTGCATTTGGTCTGAAATTGTCACCAGCATTTATCCAACTTTTCTTTAGCCATTGCACTTTCATCCATCTACTAAGCTTGGAGCAGTTTACACCATTATTCCAGCTTAGTTTCTCTTGCGTAAAACTAACAAGGCTCACATCTTTTTAAAGGTAAATTTTATACTAAGACTGTTTAGTCTATATTATACAAATTTCAGGAATCTAAAGGACGGAATATAGATCATGTGTTAATCAAAACACAAAATACGTATTTTGCTAGATTTCTGTTATCCGCAAATCCACAACCATACAAGTGTTATTATTATTATTATTATTGTTATTATTATTATTATTATTATTATTATTATTATTATTATTATTATTATCATTATTATTATTATTATTATTATTAGGGAGGAGACCTTCTCTAAGGGCAGTATCATTGAAAATAACGGCTGTTTCTACTCCATTCAATTTATATAGAGTCTTCTCTATTCTTCTTAATATCTTCTTTTCATCAGCGTGTAGCTGGTGCGTCAAGTTTCCAAATGGCATAAAAAGTTTTCTTGTTATTCCAGTTTCAATACCTCTGACGTTTCAGACGCGCTCTGGCGATTATTTTCAAAGATTTAATGGATTGACATGCAAGTTACATGGGTATAAATTGCAAGCGGGGGTCGGTGGTGGGTGTACAGTTGTTAGGTCGGTTATTAAGCTGTATGTTGGTTGGTCACGGGTTGGTGACGAAATCGGTCCCGGAGGCGTTGAGATCTTCTAGGCCTAATCAGTGTTATTATTATTATTATTATTATTATTATTATTATTATTATTATTATTATTATTATTATTATTATTATTATTCAGAAGATTCACCCTAATCATATGGAAAAAGCCCACAGGGGCCATTGACTTGAAATTCAAGCTTCCAGAGAATATGGTGCTCATCTGCAAGAAATAACAGAAGGTAATAGGAAATACAGAAAGAAGAGACCATTATTAGAAAGGGAAAAAAATAAATGAACAAAGAAATGCCTTCGTGAATACATTCTTGAAAATCCTTTATTCAGCGGTCTGAACTGAAAAGCATAACGGAGGAGATTATCTTAACTTTTCTGTCTGTTACAGCGGTGAACTTGTGACGGGAAGAATCCTTTATACCGCTTTTAGAAAAAAATATCTAGTTAAAAAAGGAAACGGAGTCTATTTCCCTGGCGTTTTGCAACCCTGGATTTGTAACGGCGACGGAAATGACCTCATATCAATATTCCAACGCTTGATGCGAATACACAATGGGAACATGGACGTATATTGCCACTTAATAGCAAAACACACGTTTCAGCAGCATTTTTGCAGCCTGCAAAAATTTCAGCAGCATCCTAATTATAAACCCTTGTGCTATTTTCCCCCCACAAAAATGGCTTTTAACTAAATTGCCTCTATTTGCGCATTTTGAGCAGCTATATTTGAATCTGCAATGACAATTATATCATATAACCATTTTGTTTTAGTGAATGGTTTTTGCAATAATTTTAGAACCTGAATGATTTTATCAAAACAGTTCGGCGTGCTTCTGCGAGTTTGAAATAAAATGATTTTGGCCTTCCACTGGATATTTACATTTATGTAGTCGGCGTTCGAATTTGCAACAATAATTTCGTTGTTTTATTTAAAGATTTTTTTAGATCATATGTAACCAATTTTCCTTTACAAGATAACGAGGCAGACTCAGGTGTTTAATTGGCATATATTGGCAAAGTAATAGAATGTTTTTGTAATTCATCTTTATATTGTACAGTAACGAAAAAATTTTAATGTTAATTTTATATCGTTAAATACTGTATAAATACCTCGGTTTTTTGTACGTGCAAAAATGGGGAGATCTACGAAAACCTTAAACGCCATCCTCAGGTATGACTGACTAGTTCGAGTTACAGCGCAGCGAGCACAGCAGAGTGACTGACTGACTTTCCTTCCGTCAAAATGAGCTATCACTCTCAGTACCGGCTGCATATTCCCGAGATGTATACTAGTATTGCACTAGCCACGGCTTTTTTCGCCGTGCCCCTAGGTTAGGTCGGGTCAGGTCAGTTGATTGTTTCAACAGAATTTTCGGTGTGGGAAATGTAATGAGATTATTTTCAAGAAAATTCTATGGTTAGTTTTTAAGATATGGCGCCCCGCTTTTTTCACGGAAAGGTCCCGGGCTGGTGCAATACTCGGTTACATTCTCAGGGAAAATACGTCCCGGCTTCCAGCACTGTCCTTGTTCTTAGCCCTCTTGGACCATAAATATAAGTAAGCAGTTCCGAACAGGTGGAGGCTTAATTGTCGAGCGTTATTTGGTGTGTGATGTAGTATTTGCAACTTGACGAAACCCAGTGACGAGCGAGCGCTCTGCCTCGGCATACCAATTACAACTATTACAAGGCGTGATCTGGTAACTATCTAGGATCCCTGTCAGGATTTTACTGTATGGCAGGTTTCGTTAATCCTGAGGTTGTCAGGCCTTCCATGGAGGCCATGTTGATTACGTTATTTTCATTTTATAAAATCACAAATGGGAGAAGAAGTATATATTCAAAACCACACATTTTCGGAGTGTCTCTACATTGAAGAGGGAGCATGACTTTCGGAAACTCTGTGTGCTTCTCAATATATTTCTTCTCCAATTTTTGGTTTTTATGGTTTCAAAGTTCGATACTGATCTATTATCATCGGTAATTATTTCCTGGCAGACTACCCAAAGATATACTGAAGCATTAGCAATGATCAACTCAGGTGAATACGCAGGTAACATCCTCTCTCACTGTAACTCACTTTCTAAGTCTTTGGTTGGTAATTCTGTTACATGTTAATTCGCTTTGATAAATTTTCTTGTCTCCTCCGGGAATGCTGATTGCAAAAGGCTCCTCTTCTGGTTGTCTCGGCCATAATGAAGTTAATGACAAATGGTAGATGAGAAATAGTGTAATATTCATACAAAGGTCAACCCTTGAGATTTAGTAAAACAGAAGGTCCTTAGGTACGTCATTCGGGAAATCGTTTGGTAATTGCAAAGGTACGAATTCTCTGAGAACTGTAAGTGGTGTTCGTGTGTGTCCCTTCCACTCTGAATCATGTGTTCCATTTTGTTGTGCGGAAAAAATCAAGGATTTTGAATACAGATACAGGCGACTTTTCAATAAGCTATTTGCAGTTGCAGGATAGCAGCAAATAAATGAAAAGCTGTCGCTAAATTGCAAGTATCCCCAAATGGGGACGCCATCTCATGGCAGTTATCCACCGCTAAATACCTGATTTGTAATTCTAATTGGTCAGCCCTCGCAGCCAGACAGCAGTCGAGGCTCTAGTGAGACAGAAGCATGCCTGCTGTAGAATGCTTTTTAGTTTTAAGCCCTTGAATTCTTAGGAAACGATTCAGTTATTTGCGTTCGCTCATTTGATCGACTCGAAAATTGTTTTTTTGTTTTTTTTTTTTTGGGGGGGGAGCAAATTTACATAGCTTGTGGAATTTTAATAAATGATATAAGAACTCCTGGTTATTGCCTGCAAAAAATATTACTTCACTATCCATTCAGACTGAACACATGTTGAACTCATGTCTCATTAATGTGTGGGAAACTTTACCCTAAAGGTTGGTGGTATTTCTTCTAATCAGAAAAGTATACCTCAGAAGAATTGTGTTCATAAAATGACATAATTTTGTATTTTCGGAGTCGACAGAAAATGAATTCGCATGTCTACGTGACCATATCACGACAGTTTTTGGAAATTTTAACTTTGAAGCTGGGTAAAGTGTAATGAACTTTGATCGTGACTCTCAGCGGGCTGATTGAAACTACTTTTATAGGTTTGTTGCATCCCAGTTTCATAAATTTTCAAGTATATATTTAGTAATACGTACCTTAGAAACTCTCCGATTAAACCATATCTCACGTAAGGTAAAGAGAGGTGCTTTATATTTCTGTCTATCTATATGCATGAATATATATGTATATTTATTGTGTGTATATATATATATATACATATATTTATATATATGTATATATAACATATTATACATATACATATATACTGTATATATATACATGCACACACACGTGTGTCACTTTTCACTAGATGCATGAATAATTGTAATAGGCACAATGCCCTCTTAACTTATCGAATTCTTCGCGGTTTTTTAGATACGCTTGTCACTACAAAGCCTTAAGATCCAAGTACAAGAAATTTGAAGTGGTTATGATGTCCGGTAGTGGGAAACGAACCCGCGTCACCTTAATCACGACGAGGTCACGTTGCCAGCCGTTTAATCAATTTCTTTTTAATTCTTTCAGGTTGAGGGACTTTTCATATTTATAGTACGCGGTTGGAAGGCTGGAAGTCCAATCACTTATTTACAGCAAAGTTTTATCTCAAAGTCGTTCATTAGGCTGGACGTTTCAAAACTGACAGTTTTATTGCCAACGGAGGAAGAATAAAAAAATAGGAACATGGAGCATTCATACAAATTCTGTGGGAAGAATTTCGAGTGTTAGCTGATAAGGGTAGAGGGATAAGGATTAGTGGAAATGACAAACCCGGGAGGGAATGTTGATGGCCCGGCTGGAATAAAAACTCTCTCTCTCTCTCTCTCTCTCTCTCTCTCTCTCTCTCTCTCTCTCTCTCTCTCTCTCTCTCTCTTGCAGTCAACGGTTAGACTGCTGATCCTCGGAGAAAATCCGAGGGTGGAAGAGGTGTTCCAGATTCGGTAATTGGAAAATGTGAGACCTAAGGTCGAGCCTTTTATGGTAGCGCAACTTGATGGCACCGCTCTGCAGGTCAGTCCTAGTCATCCCAAATTCCTCACTTTGGCAATTGTGTTTATGCGTCAGGTTGTTCCTTTGAAGCTCGACTGTTGAAGGGTGGGGCACGCCGTTCTTAAAGATGAGATGCGACATCTCCTTCTGCCAGCAAGATGGACTTTATGTGTTATGAGCTCTTTCATAAGGTGTTCATCGCGTTTTTAGGCTGTCGTCATCTCCTCTTTGTTGTAAAGGGTTAGCTTGCCTTCATCATCGTTGGTGCTGGATTCCCCGTTCGCCTGGTTGCTATACCATCGGCTCTTAATCATCCTGGTCACCATCTCGACGACGGTATTGAGGAAGCCATTGTCCACGGGTTGTTGGGCGGCTCGCTCGAGTTCTTTATGAGTAGGGGCCCAGCAGATGCAGTGCGAAAAGGGCGTGCCGGATCCCAGGTAGCGGTCGTAGCACTCGTTGGCGCCGTTGAGGCAGTGCCCTGCATTGATGTGCTTCGAGTAGACAGAGGTTTCGAAGTTATTTTTCAGGTACTTGAGGAAACGTCGAGGAAGGGAAGCTGGTTGTTGCTGGTCCTCTCTGTTATGAGTCGTAGACCAGAATTCGCTTCAAAGGAGTGCTTCATGGAGTTCGCAAACAGCACTCCTAAATGCTGGGACATAGCGCCCCTAGCTCATCGGAAAGGGACCCCCTACTTGCGGAGGTCAAGAATAATATTCAGATCTTCGGAATGTAGATTAGAGGCTTTTTATAGTTTTTTATGCACCTATATATATATATATATATATATATATATATATATATATATATATATATATATATATATATATATATATATATATATATATATAAATAAATATATATGCAGTATGTATATATATGTTTTATATACCTGTGGCTGTTTGTGTATACGGTTATTCATTGTTTTCCCTTAACTTTGATATCCATTATTACTGTTCTATCAAGTTTAAATGTTATTTCTTAAGGATATCTTTTACCTTCTATATTTAATTCAAGATTCTTCAGCTCTTTATTGTTGGTTCTTTGAAACATATGGAAATTAATTATATTGTTACCGTTCAGCTTTTATGCACTATTTTCATCACGGATGGCTTCGTCACCCGATATCTAATTGCTTTCATTGTTTTAATTCTTTCTGGCAATGCTCAATTAGACCAGTGGTTTGGCTCTCACCCAAAACCCTGGTAGAATATAATATGACGACTCAGATGGGTAGGAAATCTGTTTTACAACTTTTAAAAAAAGTATCTTCCATTAGAGAGCATTCACATTTCAATAATATCACTGGGATGGAAGGAGAATACATTATTCATTAGGGAAAATGCCGGTACTTATGGAAAAGATGTTGGAAAATGACCTTTGGTATTTATACGTGATGCCTAGGTAACCTGCTATTTCAGTAATATGAGAGAGAGAGAGAGAGAGAGAGAGAGAGAGAGAGAGAGAGAGTTTTATTAGGGTCAGAGAAACTTTAAATTCCTCTTTGGGTTTTAAATGCAAAGGCATTTTCAGTTCATGACCATCTCTTGAAATGATGCCCACCGAGACTCCAGCTCGTAGGTGGTAGTGCCGTCAGTTTACTGTAGGCATTACTTAAGGGTCTTTGCAGCGCCCTCTTTCATTCCTTTTACTGTGCCTCCATTCATATTCTCTTTCTTCCATCTGACTTTCCACCCTCTCCTAACAGTTGTTTCATAGTGCAACTGCGAGGTTTCCCTCCTCTTTCACCTTACAAACCTCCTTACTGCCAATTTCCATTTCAGCTCTTGGCCTTTGGCCTAAATTCTATATTCTGTTCTCTCTCACGAGACTCATTCTGCACCATAGGTTGCATCTTAGTTGACGCTCTACCTAAAAACGATTCCGATGTCTTTCTTCCACACTGTGGACTGAGAAATTTACAGCCACTCAGTGAATATTTGCAATGAAATGAAGAGCTTTTAAGTCTTTACTTCTGCTCATCAGCCTTTCTTAGCACGCTTCTATCATCCACAACAAATGTTCATCGTTCTTGCATTTCTGTTTTCTACTAGAACCTTACCCTCAGTGCTGAGAAGCTACTTGTACCTAGTTGTTTATCTTGTTCATCTGGATGGATGCATGTGTCTAGGACACGAAGACGAAGGCAAATCATTACCGTAAGAAAATGTCAGTAAATGAAATCCACCGAACAGAAATACTGAAAGAATTCATAAATATGAAAATATGAATATAAAAAAATAATTCTTAATGTCCTCAAGAATGATGAGGATATCGGTATCATACTCATGCTGCGGATCATCAGATTTATCTTCGAAATATCACTGCCAATGATTAAAATGTCGTAGGGAACGCACCGAAATGCTTTCCACTATCGGCAAACTATTGCTGGGCACACTCTGAAAAGTGATGATAATATTTCGTTCTTTATAACAGTAATGAAGCACCAAACGTAATTTTCTGTGACCACGGTGGTGAAGTCTCTCTCTCTCTCTCTCTCTCTCTCTCTCTCTCTCTCTCTCTCTCTCTCTCTCTCTCTCATCACTGGAATAGCAGGGCATCTACATTTCACGTAAATACCGAAGGTCATTTTCAAATATCTTTTCCAAAAATACTGACATTTTCTCCTCTGAATAACGTATTCTGCTTCCATCCCAGTTATTTCATTGAAATATTAATGTTCTCTAATGGAAATCATTTTTTCAAAGAGTTGGGAACTGATTTCGTACCCACCTGAGTCTTCATGTTATATTCTAACAGGATTTTTTAGCGTTGCCAAAAATATTCAAAGAAAAAAATAAGATATACTACGACTAAGCCATTCCTGGTAAAACTGATGTATCATAACCAAATGGTGATACTTCCCAATCTTTGAAAAATGGTTTTCTAAAACCATCTACGTATGTACATTATATCATATGTTTGACTACTGCTACTACTAGCACTGATATTACTTTCACATGTATCGCCTAGCGACACAGATTTACTCAAATATATGGCCTCATGCATACCACCTGACTGGGACAGCTTTAGAAAATTAGTAGGAAATTAAAAATAAAATCACAACCACGGGAGACTGATTTATCCCGTCCATTCAAGCAAGGACAGGAGCCCAAAGCTTCCCTACAATAAGGAGAGAAGAGTTAAAGGAAGTAACCTGTAAAAGTTAACATCAGTTGGAAAGTTAACACCGCCCTTCCCTTTTTTGGCCGAACTAGTTAGAAGTTAGAGACTCTCTCTCTCTCTCTCTCTCTCTCTCTCTCTCTCTCTCTCTCTCTCTCTCTCTCTCTCTCAAACTGTTTAGTTCGTAACTCTGCAGAACAAATATTCTGTACTGCTGATCACTTTGAGTAGACTGCCCTAAGTAAGCTTTTACTACGGTGTGAAAATAACCTTGTTTATCAGTATGGTGGGTTTCCAGCCCGTAGTTAATCTCCTCAGATGTCTATTTTGAAATACCTTTCAAATAAAATTTAAGCACTTTTAAGAGATTACTTGCTTTACCATTACTTGAATGCTAACCCATTGCTGGGCAAGGCTGCACTGATAACATCATATTATACGTCGATTTCAGAGCAGATTATATTTCTGTTTTCCTTTCTCAGTTGCTTCAAAGGAAGCTCCAGTTTTTCTTTGACTTCAGAGACGAAAAATTTTCTTTTTGATATCCTCATTTGCAATTCAAGTAGAGCTAATTCGGGCTACATTTTCACGTAAACGAATATAATTCATACAAGATGATCGAAAAACTTTATAGAGCGACAGAAAATAACAACCCAAGGAATAAAGTAGAAAACATGACCAAGGAATAATGCAGAAACTATGACCCCAAGGATAATGCAAACCCTATAACCTAAGGAACAATGCAAAGACTATGATCTCAAGAATAATGCAGACTATGACCTCAGGAATAATGCAGAGAATATGATAAAGAAATGCAGAGACTATGACCTCAGGAATACTGCATAGACTATGACCTCAGAAATGCTGCAGAGATCATGGCTTCAGGAATAGGCAGAGGCTATGACCCCAGGAATACTGCAGAGACTATGACCTCAGGAATACTGCAGAGACTATGACCTCGGGAATAGGCAGAGACTATGACCTCGGGAACAAGGCAGAGACCATGACCTCAGGAGTACTGCAGAGACTACGACCTCAGGAATACTGCTGAGATCATGACCTCAGGAATAGGCAGAGACAATGACCTCAGGAATACTGCAGAGGCTATGTCCTCAGGAATACTGCAGAGACCATGGCCTCAGGAATGCCGCAGAGACTATGACCTCGGAATATTGCAGAGCCCATGACCTCAGGAATACTGCAGAGACTACGACCTCAGGAATACTGCAGAGAACATGACCCCAGGAATACTGCAGAGACCATGACATCAGGAATACTGCGGAGACTATGACCTCAGGAATAAGGCAGAGACTAGGGCCTCAGGAATACTGCAGAGACTATGACCTCAGGAATACTGCAGAGACTATGACCTCAGGAGTACTGCAGAGACCATGACCTCAGGAATAAGGCAGAGACCAGGGCCTCAGGAATACTGCAGAGACTATAACCTCAGGAATAGGCAGAGACTATGATCTCAGGAATAAGGCAGAGACCATGACCTCAGGAGTACTGCAGGGACTGTGACTTCAGGAATACTACAGAAACTATGGCCTCAAGAATATTGCAGTGACTAACTTCATGAATACTGCAGAAACTATGACCTCAGGAATACCGCAGAGACTATGACCTCAGGAATACCGCAGAGACCGTGACCTCAGGAGTACTGCAGAGACTATGACCTCAGGAATACTGCAGAAACTATAACCTCAGGAATAGGCAGAGACTATGATCTCAGGAATAAGTCAGAGACCGTGACCTCAGGAGTACTGCAGAGACTATGACCTCAGGAATAAGCCAGAGACCATGACCTCAGGAGTACTGGAGAGACCGGCCTCAGGAATACTGCAGAAGCTATGACCTCAGGAATACTGCAGAGACCATGACCTCAAGAATACTGCAGAGACTACGATCTCAGGAGTACTGCAGAGGGGGAGGCGACAAAACCCCCACATGACAAAACCCCCACCGACAAAACCTCCACCGACAAAACCCCCATACGACAAAAACCCCATATGACAAAACCCCCATATGACAAAACCTCCCTACGACAAAACCCCCACCAACAAAACCCCCACCGCCAAAAACACCCATATATTTTCTAGAAGCAGCTTACTGAAATGACTAGTGTATATATAGTTTTTTTTTAAATCGTTTATTAAAGAAGATAAGATTATAAAGTAAAAATTTACAGTTTCGTAATATTTATTACACAAAACATATAGGAAGTCAGAATTTATATATTCTTATATTTTTTGCTACACCATTAAGAAATTCTTCGATGTCCTTCTTACCATTACTAAAATCAAGACAAAGATTTTGCAATCGCGATTGCAATTTTACAGTTTCTCTCTTAATTCTCTTACGAAGAGGTTCTCCGATGGCATTCTTTTCCAAGCA
>NC_089744.1:28327500-28355000 GCF_040412425.1 Macrobrachium rosenbergii | reverse complement strand
TCTCTCTCTCTCTCTCTCTCTCTCTTCGACTTCCCTTGCAGAATTTCGACTTCTCTTGCTATCTCTCTCTCTTTGTCTCTAAAGAGCAAATGATCTCTTTTTCGCTCAATCAGTAACACAGTTTCTCTCTCTCTCTCTCTCTCTCTCTCTCTCTCTCTCTCTCTCTCTCTCTCTCTCTCTCTCTCATCGACTTTCCTCTCTCTCTCTTCGTGGCAAACGCTTGTTTCGTCTCCATTGTTTGGCTAGGTTGCCTTTCTCATAGGACCATATTTTTCCAGGGGCGCGTCCCTTAAGTATCTAATTAATTAAGGTCTCCAATAGTATTGGAGGTCGTAAAGTATTCTCCTTTCCTTTCTCACAGCAATTTTGCTCGTTCTTCATGTGCTTATTCCAAGAGCGACTTTCTTTCAGGTTCGAATTTCTTCCATGTGCAACCTTCTTCAATGAGCGACTTTCTTCCACGAGCGACTTTTTTCCATTGACGAATTTCTTCCATGTGCTACTTTCTTCCATGAGCGACTTTTTTTCCATTGACGAACTTCTTCCATGTGCGACTTTTTTTCCATTGACGAATTTCTTCCATGTGCGACTTTCTTCCATTAGCAGCTTTCTCCCGAGCTTACTTGGAATGGAATTTCCCCAAAATTCTTTGAATTGGTAGAAATATATTTACTTATTATTTATATATTTACTTATATATTAATTGATTTTTTTATTTGTTCAATGACGACTAATTATGATAAACAGAGAAATCTTATAATTTTTTGTCATCCTCACTTTTTTTTTTTTGCTTTGAAGGCTAGTATTTTTCGTACTTTTATCTATGGTGTGTCGCTATACTGCGAAGGGAAATAATAAGTGAACTTCTTTGAATAGCATTGTTTCAAAACACAGTGCTTGCTCGCATGCATATTCCTTACTCTTCTTACGACCACAACATTTCCAGATGACGAATCTTTCCCGTCTGCCCGTGTGTTTGAAAAGCCTGTTTGTTGTACCTGTGAGCAAAACATTTTTCGAACCTCGGGATAGGTTTCCGATACATTTCATGAATTATTCACTACGTAATGTCGAATGATTAGCGCCTCTGTCACATAAATATCACGCGGAATGGTTTTGCGATTGGAATGACCAGGTTTGCTGCAGGAGATATAGACTGGTTTTTTCCTTTTCCCATACGAAGACGCCATGAAAACAAGAGAGGCAAAAATGTATTTCTCTCTCTCTCTCTCTCTCTCTCTCTCTCTCTCTCTCTCTCTCTCTCTCTCTCTCTCTCTCTCTGATTTGTAGGAGGAGGATATTAGCATTGCATTTCTTTAGGTTTCAGTCCTTGCCAGACGCATTGACAAAAATTAACCATAAAACTACTCTCTCTCTCTCTCTCTCTCTCTCTCTCTCTCTCTCTCTCTCTCTCTCTCTCTCTCTCTCTCAAATCCCTCTTTTTTTCTACCCCATCTATAATCCCACGTCAGTGAAGTTTGTCAGGTATTATAAACCTCGGGAAAGAAAAATGATTGATCGGTTTTCCTCTCTCATTCCCCCCTTACTTTTTATATCCGTATTATAATCGTGGGCTATTACCCCTGGGCGACCGTAGTTGAAATATATCTGGATATTGGTGCCATTTAATGCCTTCTAAAAAGGACTCACGTCATTTGGAAAGGGTTCTTTTTGAAGTCTGAAAATTAAATGAGCCACGCAGTTGAGCGCTTGAGGCCGACTGGTAATAAGTTGCATATGACTGGAATTCTTTGATGATTTAATAACTGATTATTAAAAGAGCTGTGGAAATTTCTAGTGGACAGTTGGCAAGATGAAACCGGCATCCTTGGAATACCTTGTATTACAAAGGTCAAAAAAAAAAAAAAAAAAATGGTGTCCTAGAATTTTGGTTAGGAGTTATGATAACATTTTATCTCCTCGTACCAGTAAGTCTTATTGTTAAGAGCCTTAAATCAGTGAGGATCAATAAAATAAATTATGTTTTATGCGAGGACATTTTTCCATCAATTCCGATAAGGGCAGGCGTAAATGAGCTTAGTTTGTAAAATTAAGCAGTAGAATATCTTATAAAGTAGCCTGTCCATAAAATTATCATACAATTCGATACTTGATAGAAACTGAGATATTGGACGCAAGGGTAATAATGGATATGTTAGAGCAATATTAAGTAATGATTTGTCCAGTTGAAACTGAAAACAACTTGAGTGTTGATTATATTCTGCTCGACGCTAATGAGCCAAGGAAGAAGATAATCGAAACTGAGGAATGTAAAAACCGTTCAAGTCAAGATTTAGTCACTGACAGCCTAAAAATTTGGGAACTGGTCAGGTTACAAAATATCAGAGCATGAAATATTAATGAAAAGCCGAGAAACTGCAAAATTGCCAGATAAAAAATAAAATATTTAAGATCTAGTATATATGATATTCAGCTCAATGATATATTGTTCTTCATAAATGAAAGATTTCTTGATTCTCAAAAAAAAAAAAAAAAATAGAACGAAATTTCGATAATGCTTTGTATATTTCATATCTGTAAAAAAAATCAGGTGTATATACAAATATGTTTTTATTAGGAGAGAAATTTAATTCTTATTGTGCTGTAAACAACCTAGCACGAGTTGCTTATATATATATATATATATATATATATATATATATATATATATATATATATATATATATATATATATATATATGTGTATATATATACACACATATGTGTATGTATGTATGTATGTATGCATGTACTGTATGTGTGTATTATGAAACCCTAATATAATCTGAGCTCCTTGCCATGCTGAAAGATTTAATCATCTATATAAATTCGTGTGAAATATTCTGAATTGATATAAAATGGAATAAAATCATTATCAGTTTACACCAAGTCTTTTAAAAAAAGGTGTGAAATATCTCCTTCTAAAAGAATAAAGTAATTCAAACACGAATTATTCCATCGAGAGAAACGCTCACGAAATGTAATTGCCCGGAAGGAGAGGAAACAGCAGAGCAGCCATGCCAGCCACATTGTCAGAGAAATAGGCCTAACAGGCGCTGTTCTCTCTCTCTCTCTCTCTCTCTCTCTCTCTCTCTCTCTGAGCCAATCGAATATTCACAGTTACCATAAAGGCGAGTGAGTGGGGGAACCCTGTTCAATTACGAGTATGTCTCTCAGCCTTTGCAGTTGGGAAAATCAATCATAAGTCGTGACATCCTCAGATGGCTTAATGTTGTTGTTTTTGTTTTTGTTGCTCCCCTGGTGTCTTCCCTGCTGTGGATGCTGAGTTGTTTGTTGCTCGAGCTGTTTCGAAGTTGGACGAACGTTGCGAAAATAGCAGGGCTGCATTTAAACGAACAAAATGTGCGTTTAAATGCAGCGTGTTTGGGCGAGTTCATTTTTTCGTTAAGCTATGTTAATTTCAGAATGTAACCAGAAGGATAAATAAGATGGCCATTATCTTTTTAGCGCCTTTCACTTATATTTTTTTCATATCGAATTGTTATAAACCGTGTTCAAAGTATTTTTCTGTTTAATATCTCAAATACCCGTAGATACTGAAACATTTACTATTTCATCAATTAAGAGGTTTTTGGTACCATGCATTCTCATGTTCAAAACAGAAGTCCCATCAGGCAACATTCCATAAGACAGAGGTCCTTAAATTTAAAAGCAAAATCACTCGACAGGTTTAATTTTTTCAATTATGCTAATTCTACGACAATTATAGCAGCATAGGGAATTGGGTTAATAGGCCTCTTTCTTCAAACGCTTTGCTCAGCTTTCTTTTGCATTAATTGCATTAATTGCCTTTCCTTAAGTATTACCTTCATTATGCCTTCTGTGATCAAGTCACGTATAACATATCTCATAAATTCTCATAACACTGAACAATTTCATTTTTCCATTAATCTTTGTCTTTCTGTGACATCTCATTATAAATCAACAGTAAGCAAAGCGTTATTGTCCTGTCATTGTAAAGAATGGTGTCATTTTGATTTGCCTCAATAATTTGTAAACAATTGGTTGTTATGCGTTTATTAATCAAAATATGAAATGCTGATTCTGTCTATTAAGTCTAGTTATATTCTCTATTAAATTTGATAGACAGCTTCGCTGATCGTCTCTTCGTTAAAGCAGTAAATTGTGTCTCGATTTGTAAATCCGTGAGTGTTCTACAGCAACACCGTTAATGATCCGATTTCCATGCAGTAAATAGTATGCTCTTCCTTTGTAAGGAAATGGAAAATCATGAAGTGAGGTCACATCATAAAAAAAAATATGAAAAGCTTTCCATTACTTTTCAAAACGTATTGATGTTTTAATTTTTTTATGTCGTTGTTTTTGTACATGGTGTTCATATTCTTGCATGGTTTTGCATATCGTGTACATTGTCAAATGCTAAGCAGTTCTGGTGTTTTTCTGTTTATGTTACATGTTTGGCGTGGGTGTTAATATTTGAGTCTGGTTTTTGGCGCTAATAAAAATTTAGAAATAATAACAATATGTCTTGCCAGAGAAGGGTAGGCTGGTCTATCCTGCACTTTTACCCTTAGGGAGGTAGTGCCATCAGTGCACCTCACGCGGGGCACTGTAGGCATTACTTAGGTTCTTTGCAGAGTCCCTTCGGCCCCTATCTGCAATCCCTTTTATTCCTTTTACTATACCACCGTTCATATTCTTTTTCTTCCATCTTACTTGGCACCCGCTCCTAACAATTGTTTCAATATTATTTTCAGCGCTGAATGACTTCATAGGTCCTAGCGCTTGGCCTTTGGTCTAAATTTGATATTCCAATTCCAATGATATTTCATCATGCACTTTTAGAAGACAATATATATATGTATATATATATATATATATATATATATATATATATATATATATATATATATATATATATATATATGTGTGTGTGTGTGTGTGTGTGTGTGTGTGTGTGTGTGTGTGTGTGAGTGTGTATTCGGTCGTTACTATAATGATGAAAAAATCGACTCCACAGACGCGAAAAGTGATCCTGATCTTCCGGCAGAGGCGATAAAGGCAAATGGTGTCGTTAGCAAAGAACCTGTTTACTCTTCGGTCGTTCCAGCAATTCCTTTGACATTTCCATAACCAAACAGAGCTTCAGCTTCCCGACTATAACCTGGTAACGAACGCATGATGTTTGCTAACTCTCTGTTGATTGTCGGGGCTGATTCTGTAACTCTCTCTCTCTCTCTCTATAAGGTCGTGGGAGTGACCCAGCAAGTCTGACCCAGCAATCTAACCCGGCAAACCTGACTTTGCGGGAATGGACGTGTATGAAGGTCTGCGTTTTACGAATGTGGAGGCTTGTATCAGAGTTGGTAAATGTGAAGGTGTGTTTTGTTCGTGTGACTGTGTGGGTGCGATGTGTCATTGATTCTTATCCTATGGGTGTTTGGTTGACAGAGCAAGACTACTGATGCATTAGGCATCGTTACCGGGAAATATTACCTGGAAATATTTACGTATGCGCACTTATTCGGGCTAGTGACATTTTTTTTCCCAACCTCAGGTTAGAGGATATGTATACATTTTTTCCGAGTATTCTTTTCAAAATTCATTTGAAAAGTCAGCTCTGTTGCACTACGGTAAAAAAAATTTTATCTTAGCAAACAAAAGAATTCTTTTATGTATACTAAGCGGGCATAATTGTGTACTGATCCGCCAGTTACGAAGAATATGAAAGGAAAATTGCAATATGTCGTAATTTGTTTTGTAATATGGCGATGTTGCAAACGCCTGTTAAATTGTAATTGAAAATATCTATCCCTGAAAGTCAATATTCCTTCAATGAAAATTCCTCCTTTTCGTTCCGCTTTTCATAAAAAAAATTTGTAACCCTTCAAACATTGACTTCCCTTTTCGCCAGTTGGCCCCGCATAGCTTTGTGCGAGTCCCCAGTGAATTCAGTAAAATCAAACGCCAGTAATCCTCTTATCAAATGTCATCAAAACTACAATGAAAATACTGTTTCAAAACTGCACTCGTACTGTCACTTAACTGGCGGTAGACTGCTGGAGAGGGGCAGGTCAGGATTACGTGTCATTTGCAAGGTGTTCTTTTTGGCATGCAATTGTTGTTGTTGTGTGTTGTTGCTGCTGTTGTTGTCTGTACGTTATAATTTGTTTTGCATGTAACTCCGCCAGTGTTTCCAGTGAGAGGATGTAGAAGCTGAACTAGAATACCCTGATTTCCACCATGTATTAATATGTATCTGCATACGGTATGCAAGTAATGCAGTTTTATGTATCAAAAAGTGTTACGAGTACAATTTATATATATATAATATATATATATATATATATATATATATATATATATATATATATATATATGTGTGTGTGTGTGTGTGTGTGTGTGTGTGTGTGTGTGTGTGTGTGTGGTGTGTGTGTGCGGATATATATACAGGGTGTCTGTAAAGTCTCTTTACAATTTAAAAAAATATATTACAGAAGTAATGGATGAGATATCTTAATCAGATTTGTTCTATGTACTTAGCAGTTATCAAAGTTTTTGATCACATTGCATTTGTGTATCTCAGGTACCCTGTTGAGAAAGAAGTACTGTTAAATGAACCCCAAAAGGTGGCTACTCCTCAAGAAAAGCCACAATGTGTGTCATGATTTATTGAAACAAAATCGGATACGTAGGCTCAGCGAAACTACAGAGCTGAGTATGGAAGAGATCCACCGTCACACCCGTCAGTTCGTGCATGGCACAAGAAATTTATGGAGACAGGGACAGTGTTGGATAAAGGGAGGAGTGGACGACCAAGAACATCTGAGGAAAACGTCGGTTATGCAAGACAAGCTTTTGATCGTTCTCCTACAAAGCCCATCTGCACTGCTGTCAGACACTTACAGCTACCATGTTCAACACTGCACAAAGTCCTACACAAGAACTGGCGATTGTACGCTAACAGAGTACAACTCATACAGGCACTCGAGCCAAATGATAAACCAAGACGAAAAGAGTTTGCAGTTAACATGCTGGAACGAATTTCTGAGGAAGAAACGTTCCTCAATCGAGTTTGTTTTAGTGATGAGACAACCTTTCATGTTTCTGGGAAACCGAACACAAATAATGTGAGAACCTGGGGATCAGAACATCCCCATCTGACTAGGGAACTTCACCAAGATAGTCCAAAGGCAAATGTGTGGTGTGGGTTCTTGTGCAATCGAATCATTGGTCCATTTTTCTTCAACAAGACATCAGTTACTGCAGATGTTTACCTTGACCTTTTGACTGAATATGTGGAGCCACAACTAGATGACCTTCAACCAACCATCATTTTCCAACGAGATGGTGCACCACCACATTGGGGACTGCAAGTTTGTGGGTTCCTGAACCAAACATTTCCAAACTGGTGCGTGGAAAGGATGGCCCAATTCCCTGTCCACCTGGTTTACCAGATATCACTCCCCCGGACTTCATTCCATGGGGTTATGTTAAGGATATCGTGTATTGAACAAAGATAAGGGACATCACTGATCTCAAGCAAAAGATCAGAGATGCCATCTACACCACTGATGAAGCTATACTACAGCGAACATGGCAAGAAATCGAGTACCATCTTGGTGTGCTTCATGCACATAATGGTGTCCATACAGAGTTGTATTAAATGAGGCAAAAAAAACTTCAGTATCTACTTCTCATTTGTAATAATTTCCGCATATTTGTCTGTTCATTTGCTCTTGTAATATATTTTTAATTTGTAACGAGACTTTATGGAACCCTGTATATATATATATATATATATATATATATATATATATATATATATATATTGTGTATATACAGTATATATATATATATATATATATATATATATATATATATATATATAAATAAATATATATACACCAACAACAATAGGGTGTCCATGAAGAAGAGGTAACAATAATCACTTTCATAATGACCTGCTAACTGCTGAGTCAGGGATGAAACGCCGTGCAGGACAATTCCACAATATTGAACGTTACGCTGGCTTGAATGTACACTCGTCGTGGGAGGTGTCAGACACTCCTACACACTCTGAGCCTCTCTCCTCAGTCTTACACACACACACACACACACACACACACACACACAAACACATACACATAGTGTCCAGCCTCCAGGTGTCGAGATCCCTCTGTTCTAATACCTTGTACGCACAGCCCTCTACCTGTTTTCCTCAACGTTTCTCAATAATACAATCTTTTCACCAGCTAATCGACCTCATTAATTCCACGTAATCAGAAGCTGCTGGAAAACCGCGATCTTTTTACCACTTCTTAGTACCGAATCTCGGCATTTGTTACCATTTCGTTCCTTCTCTCTCCAGGTACACTATACAAGCAATTCATCACACAGCTTAACCCTCTTAAAAAGTAGCATTTAAAATCCCCACTTCACTTCCATAGAGGAGAGCCGGTTCAATTTTCTTCATAAGTTCATAACTGGCTTTCATTAATACTGTTGTCCACTCACTGCTCTCTTTATTTACGCCACCTGTTCTGTGACTCACCTTTCCAGTCAACCACAAATTGTTATGAGATCCAGTGCTTCGGTTATGTTATATGCATTTGCTAGTTTTTTGTTATTAACTCTCGAACTGCTCACTCAGTTGTTTCATTATAAACTCTTGATCAAGACACTTTCTTTCGTATTCAAACGCATATTGCTCTTTCCCCTGTCAATCTTCCTGCCTTCTGTTTTGCTTTGCGAGACAGAATTCCACAAGACTTATTCACCGATGCACTAATGAACGTGCCGCCATTATTCCTACATCCAGCCTCTCACTCATTCCTTTGGAACCTTTCCTTCGTCCAGACATACCTTACAAACCCGGGTCACCCATCCAAAGCACTTTCGCTACTGTACCACAGTATCTCACATGTACCCCTATCAACTCCTGTCAACTAAACGATTTTTCAGAACATTGTAAAAGAGCAGTGCAGGATTGGTGCTCATGGAAAGCTAATTTAGAAGTAAAACTACACGTCATGATGAGAGAATTTAAAATCAGAATGAGTATTTCAGCTATTTTTGAATTAGCATTCTAGAATAACACAGTTGAAAAACAAAGCAATCTAATCCTAATCCTGGATTTACGCGCCATGCTTTTTCTGAAGCACAAAAAGCTGTCAGGGACTCTACTCTATCTCAGGATCATCCTTTCGTTGCGTAGGATATCACTGTGGTCGTTAGTAAAAAAAATAAAATTCTCTTGTAGTTATAAAGAGGGCGAGATTAGAACTGAAAGATAACGTGCATATTTTCTTGTTAAACTTTTCAGTGCTAAATTGTTTTTGTTTATTTTCAATCGCTCTTTTCAAGCTTCCGTATTTGCATTATTTCGTTTCAGGCTCATGTATCCTTATTTAGATCAAATTTTTAATTCATTTCAGGTTTATTTTTATTTGTTTTGCTTCTTGTCTGACAAGTCAGTATATCTTCTGATTAGTTTAATTCATGCTATGTGTGTAAGATAAAAATATTTTATAAACAGTGATTTTATTATTGATCATGATGAGGGGATTAAATAAAATATGCACTGCGTAGAAATGATACACACGCACATACACCCACACGAGGAAGTTCATATATATATATATATATATATATATATATATATATATATATATATATATATATATATATATATATATATACAATATATATATATATATATATGTGTGTGTGTGTGTGTGTTTGTGTATACACACACATTACATATATATATATATATATATATATATATATATATATATATATATATATATATATATATATATATATATATATATATATATATATATATATATATATATATATATATATATATATATATGCATGAACTTCCTCGTGAATATATCATTATGGGAGGGGAGAGTACTTTAGGCCAGAACTGTTACCATCCACATTTCTCTACCAGCTGACCTCACCAGAAATCAAGATTTCAATTCCAAGAGAAAAATTGCGATTCCACAAAATATTCACATACTTTTGATGAAAGAGACGAGATCCCCAAATGTTCACTGAGGTGTAAGGATTCCTGCTCCTACTCAGATCCTTTTGGACTCTCTCTCTCTCTCTCTCTCTCTCTCTCTCTCTCTCTCTCTCTCTCTCTCTCTCTCTCTCTCTCTCTCTCTCAAGCAAATCTCTTAGGATGAGTAGCTAATCCCATGACTTAATTCTACCTGCCGCCCACGTCAGTCGACTAACCACAGTGTACCTAACTCATGATTTGATAGCATTCAAGTTTGATTAATTTCTACGTCATGAGAGGAAGGCTTTTCCTTTTGCAAATGGATTACGTCAGGCCTAAGTCATTCGTTATTTTCCATTTTACAGCAAGATAGGTCAGTTCTGTTCTTCTGCGCTCTAAATTTCGGACAAAAAAGTTTCAGTTTAACAATCCTATAAAATTGCTGAAGAAATTATATATATATATATATATATATATATATATATATATATATATATATATATATATATATATATATATATATACTATATATATATATGTATGTATATGCTGTACATATATTTATTTTCTCCAGCAGTTTGACGGGAACCTTAAACTGAAACTGTGTCTTTGTCCAAAATTGGAAAAAAGAAGATACAGTAATGGGTTGCAGCTTGAGTGCAAACTGTAATCCTTTGGTAAATCTTGCAGGATTACTTCACGAAAGATACTGAACTCAAACAGCGAAAAAGCCGAGTCACTTTCTGTGCAACAGGATGAATTGACCTGTCTCCTGAAAGTCAAAATCATAGCTCACCTTTTCAGTGAAACAGAATATAATGAATGACGTAGGTCTAAAGTGATTCTTTTGTATAAGTAATAACGTTCCCCTCCTGACTTAGAAATTAATCAAACCTTAATGCTATCAAATGACGCTGTCTGCAGCAAATGGAAACTTGTCATTTTGTTTTTCGTGTTACTCTGAGTATTGATTTTATTCGCCCACGCGCTCTGCGAAAAGGGGACCCCAAGGGAACCTTAAGTCCTTCTGACGTGTCTGAAATTGCTTCCATTTATTGTCTCAAAAATGTTAATTACCTAACAGTGTTTGCAGTGTCCGCTGGTGGCGTTCGCTTCGTTCAGTTTAGGATATTGCGTTAATGATTTTCCTTATTGCGTCTTGACTGGCAGCTTAGGTTATCATTCAACGTTGCCAATTTTGTCATTTGCAAATAAGAAAAACTGATTTATAAACGGCTGGGACTAAAGCAGAATTGAAAAAAATCTCAGGAATGTTAATGATCAAACCAACTTTGTATGATAAATAATTTAACTGCCCGTGATCCATTTCCTATAATAATTTTCGAAACAATTTTATCATAACATTTTCGCCATTTTGTGACTACATATATACATATTCTAGTAAAAAAAAAAGATTATACTTTAATCAGTACAAGTCAATAAAAGTCGTTATCATTTAGAATACAATCTAAAAATAAATTTACAACCGTGAAATCATCAACTTTGTGCCCATCAGTTAATAACTAATATTTTATAGGATTTTATCCAAGTAACATTAAACCTACAACAATAGCTGGACCTTTCCTAGATATCGACCCCCAAGGGTTTTCAGAGGTCGTTATCTAGGACTAATATTTCTTAGGAGTCATTACCTTTATGATATTTACAGTCATTTGTTTATGTTTTTACGGTCATCACCAACGGGCTTGTACTAAACACGCCGCAAAGGTGGATACATACCGGGTTAAACTCCTTGGGGGGTCACTATCTAGGAAAGATCCCAGTAGCTATTATTACTCAGCCAGAGTTTGGTAACAGAAGTATACATGCAGGCAAGACTGTGTATGAGCATGCGTGTACACAACGTTTTGATGAAAATACCTCTGTTACAACTTCTATTCTATACATTCAGTGTTGTAAAGGATATAATATTTTTCCAATACATATCTAAATTTCTGAAATTCAGTAAATCCCTTAACTTTAAAGGTAACTGACGAAATTGCTAATTAAAAAATCCATTACTTCTTGTCTCTCATTAACACTGATAACATGTTTTATATTACTGGGAAGTTTCAACTTTTCACGATTTTCGTACGACATATCAACCATACTGTTCTGTATCGTATGATTGGAGCAAGTGCTTAATTTTTGTCAGTTCTATGAACTCATTTCAATTGGGTTTTATATATCTCGGGTCCACACATTTTCCAGATTTATAAAGTCACATGTTGTCAGCAAATGCTAGCTTCAAATCTATTTAATATGATGAAAGATAAAGCAAAAGGAATAGCCATATCAAAAATTTTTAATCAAAGTTTGAAAAGTTTAAGAACTTTCACCCGTTAAATCTGTTAATCATGAACCTAAATTGAATTCACTCGATTCTAAGATATTCAGACTATAATATTCAGTCCCAGAAACCGACTTGCATCGAGGGATCAATGGAAACAGTCCACACTAACTGAAAGCTACGGAGTTCCAATAATTTTTCAGATAGTTTTTTGGGGAAAGTGTTAACAAGGCGATGTAGATACATTTCCATAGGCAGTTCTAATGAGCTTCGATCTATGGTGTTTCTTTCATCGGTTTAGTTCATTGGGCAGTTTTAACTTACCACTACGTAGGCTTCCAGGATGAAAGTGCTGCTCGTGCAAGTTGATTTAAAGTGTAATAGAATCAATGAGTGAAACAGTTCATACAACACTTTAGAGAAAACACAGTCTTCTCGGAGAAACATTAATTGTCTATGTTATTTTTCACAGGATAGTTATGTTAAAGAAATAGAAAAAAAATTGATTGGAAAATTTATTTACATGACGTTTACAGTAATAACTAGTTTCGCTGTCAGTTATGTTTTTGTTGAATATTTTGAATTCAATAGGAATCCCCTTAAAATGCATTTGAGCGTAAGTGGTTCATATTCCGCGGCAAACAGCCAGGAAGGCTAAAATGAATAACGGAACAAAAGGAATTAAAGCTTCTCTTATAAATAAAACTGTTGACATTTCAGCAATACTTTTCATCGGAAACTGTACTCGACCAAAACAAGGCTGGCGATGCATAAAGCAAGTGAATAAATGATGAATATTATTCATCATTTATTCATTATCGCGTAAATCGCCTGTTAACGCTGCCGTCTCTGGTGTGTAAAGCATCCTTTCAGAGGCCCGGAAATGTGATCACAAATGTGTATCTGTCCGCCACATGGATGTGAACACTCAATCACTGCAATAACAACGTAGAAATAAAACGTTTGGCTAAAATGAAAAACGTTTGAACACGAGTGATAGATTAATTGTTAGTTCACAAATAAAAACTGTTGATGAACTAAAAAGAATTGGTTCAAAGCTAAACTGGTGGAAAGGCAATTTGTTGATAAATTTCAGTTACAAAATTTTTATTTTTATTTATTTATTTTTTTTTTTTTGTTTTGCCCTGCGGTCATAAATTCTTTCATGTATTTGATTTTCATTCCAGTCGTTCTTTTATGATGATCCTCTGTCGACAAAAAAGGACCCTGCTGGAAATCTTTGATGATGCATGATTTGAAAAGGTTATTTCTTTTATTCTGTTTAAATCAGCGAAAACTATGCAGGATTTTTAATTAGGTTTGTATATACAAATGTACACATGTCTGTGCACGCACACACATACCACTTGTACACATGTACACCTGCACACACACACACACACACACACGCAAGAGTTTTTATTATCTTTTTTTAATACTCATTAAAAACTTTTGATGAGGGAAAACAGAGCAACGTATATTTAATGTCATTGAAAATGATAACTTCATATATGTATATTTACACGTGTGTATATGTGTTCATACATGTATGTATATATATGTCATCTTTTTTGTTTATTTTCAAAGCCACAATAACTTTTCAACTTCCAGACTTTCCGATACCTATGGATACGCTTATCGCTACAAGCCGTAATCCGGATAGAGAATAAATGAAGCAACTTTCTCCTTCTAAAGAAGGATTCGAACCGGCAAGGTCGTTTTAACACACTGCGGCTCGAACCCTGCTAAGAAAGGTGAAAGCTTCTTCATTTATTCCCCCACTCGGATTAGGCCTTCTAATAAGAGGATCCAATAACTGCGAGGAAATCGAGAAGTTAAGAGGTCGATATCTTGAACAGAAATATATACGTATATTAGTTTTTCGGTACTCATTGCTTTTAAATCTCTCTCTCTCTCTCTCTCTCTCTCTCTCTCTCTCTCTCTCTCTCTCTCTCTCTCTCTCTCTCTCTCTCTTCCAAGGAATGACAACTGGGCGTCAATGTGAGGAACCAGTCCTCTTTTCGTCCGCAGAGGGAGGAGAAGCCCTGATTCCTTATTCCCTTGACTCTGCTACATTAACTGCTTAGTTTCCTCAGCCTTGGGGTCTGAAGGATCTGTCCACTGAATGCTGATATATAAAAATGGCGTCTCCCTCTTGCTTCCAGGTTACTCTTAGAGTGAGTTCGTTTTCCTCTTTTCTGAAAGATATTTTCATTAGCTCTTCCAAATACCACAAGTATTTGGAAGATCTTATGAAAATATCTTTCAGAAACTACTGAGGTTTAAGCTGTTAATTGCTTGAGGACAGTTTTGACTTTTATCTGGAATTCGTGTTTCTTTTCAATAATTACATGAATGCGTATGTATTTCTGGTAGCGATGAGCTTTCGAACAGCGGTGCTGGATTAAGTTTTGACGTCTGTCAATCTACCGATCAGTGTCTCTTTCCCCTCTTTCTCCTTATCTTTGTTTTCGGTAATCACTTCTTTTAAAGAGAGAGAGAGAGAGAGAGAGAGAGAGAGAGAGAGAGAGGATGGCTGGTTGCGTTTCTGATGTCGATCGTAAACCCGAGGATGGAGGACCCCGATCCCAAGGACTTGAATAGGACATTAGGAGCAGAAATCCTCTCACCCCTTTGAATTTTCGGCGATCTTTTCTTTCTTATCAAAAGGTGGACGATTTACATTAAGGGACTGCCCAAATTTTCCGCGAAATCTCGACTCTCTTCTTCTTCTCCTTCTTTTTCTTCTTTTCGGATGATTTACCGCATTTTTGGAAGCTGGATTCATTCACTCGCTTCCCGCTCATGCGCACAAGGTTTACATTTTCACTCTTGAATAATTTGACTGTATAAATGTTACTGTGCCCTCACCGTCTGTCTCGGCTGTCGTAAAAGATTTTGGGGGGAGGCATGAATTCCCTTGGGACATTACGTACCGTCTTGGAGAAAGGCAACTTCCCACTGCGTATTCATATGGAGGCAAGTTGTGAGAGAGGTAGGGTGGGCCGGGCTGGACAACGGCTAATCTACCTTTGTTATGCAGTAAAAGTAAATATATAGTTGCATATAAATATGATATATATATATATGTATACATATATATCAGTATATAATATATATATATATATATATATATATATATATATATATATATATATATATATATATATATATATATACATACATACATACAGTATATATATATGAGCCCGAGATTACAAAATATTAATATTAAAGGAATCAGTAACCATATAATGCTATGACATCAACGATATTTATTGAACTGCTATAAAATCTAATTAATAAAATTTTTCTGGTAGATTTCTTTTTCTCTGAAAAACAAATTAGCTAATTTACAAGAACAGCAATCAACCAGTGTTTGTCAAAAGTGATTGTTGTTTGTTATACCTACTTATTGAATTCGGTTAGTGAATATATTAAATATATAATGTAATTAATAATATAACAGTATCTTACGTAGGTCCAACTTTCTCAGCCGTGAAAAAAATAAATTCTAACCGATGGACTCTATTATTATTATTATTATTATTATTATTATTATTATTATTATTATTATTATTATTATTATTATTATTATTTTTCTGAATAAAGTTCAGTGATAAAGTTCAATGAATTTTCTAAATGTTGTCATGCTGCAATTTTCGAAGTGTTGGGAAAATGGAAATAATAATGGTCGAGGTGGTTTTTATGGCAACAAACTGACGATTAACAAAGGAGGGTGGGGGTAATAAATGTTTTAGCTCTAGTCTGTCAATATCTGTTCATCCGTTCTTGAGATATCGTGCTAAAAAACACACACACATACACACACGTACACATATCCAAGTAACAAAAGGAGGTAGAAACAAAAATGTAACATGTATTTGCTTATGGATCTCTCATGTGTATGTTTGTTTGTTTGTACGTAAATGCTGACGATGTTGTATTTGCTTGTGTTTGTGTAAATGAGTGGCCATTTCTAGTTGACTTCATACTTTCTGGTTGTTGTATACGTATGTTGTTAATATAGTATACACGATGTAATTTGCTTGTGTTTGTATACTGTATATGGTCAAGAGATGAAATGAGGCATTATTATTATTATTATTATTGTTATTAAGTGGATTGTCGCCAGATGAGGAAGATCGTAGGTACAAATCAAGCTTATGAGTTAAAGGACCGAGAAGGCTTGCAAAAGTTCTGGAATGGAGTGAGCTAATGGAGTGACCCTTGGAGGGCTCTTGGAGTACATGTACCCTCGCGGAGGGAGCGAGCGAGCGAAGAGAGGCTGCGAGCTTAACGGGAGGGTAAGAGGAGATGGCTAAAACGTTCGCAAAGTGTAAAAGGGGAAGTTGCCTCCGAATAACAGAAGGGGAGCGCCGACAAACATCAGCCATGTTTTGGTTTGCGCGCTAAACCACTCTGTCTCTTTCCCGTCTCTTTAAAGGTTGATTGGACTGTCCATCTTCGTGCCCATATCATATTTTTTTTTTTTTTTTTTGTTCACAAAGAGAGGGCCAATTGATTTCTTCGCTGTATTTCTTAGCATAATGAATGCGTTTAGCATTAATAGGATATACTTCGACTGGATAGCGGGACAGACGTTGAGAATTCAGGATAGCAAGTTGCTGCAAATTCCATTTGATTCTGTTCCAGTTTTGGCTAGGGAAACGTCATCTTCTGTGATTCCCCAACAGAGCAAAATTCATCCGGCCATGCTTTTCAGTATGAAGCCACCAAGAGCTCTTAATGCAGATACAGGAACATTTTAAAGATGAATAAATATATTGAAAAATATATAAAAGAGTAAAGGGTCAATACCAGAGGATATAAGTAGACATCTCAGAAAGACAGTGTTCCTCTCATGCCTTTAGAAATTCGAGCTTTATCCATGATACCCATGACCAAATAATTTAAGGAAAATAAGGAACCATAGATTGGGGATTCTGTCAGTTAGACGACTGCACTGGCAGCAGTACAGAAATAAGTGAAAATGAAATATTTCTGTCTATATATATGGCAAAGGTACAAGTAAACCTGTTTTTTTTATCAATGTCTATAACGAAATACCAGCCTATTTATACTTTACTAACTTTTAGCGAACTGTTTATACTTTCATTTGAATTTAAGCAGTAAGTGGTTTCTTCAACAGGCGTGATATAATTCATATAGCTTTAGCGAGACTTATATTACAATGAGTGTTCTTGTTGCCTTTTTCATATTGTCCGAAATGAAACGGCGATTTCTTTTTGAAAAGTTGAACAAGTTCTTCAATTATATCTCTAACAGAAGAAAACCAAAACATTTGTAAAATCTAGTTCAAAACATCTGTACCTGTCAACTACACAAGTTAAAAAAAAGTTGGATAGACATTTTTCATCATACATCAAGAACTAGAGATTAAATTTTTTCCTCTCGGGAAACTGGACATTCAACGCTAAGAATTAATTGTGCTTAGCATATTTAAAGTTTAAAGACTAGTATTTTTCATTGTAATGTTCATAATAATAATCCAGCCATTTTCTGAAGGAACTGTATCGCCTGCACTTGAGAGCTGTAACATTAAACATCTGTGTTTTTAAAATTGATGTTTAACAATGCTTTACCTAAATTGAACGATATCATTGACCAGCCTTTTTTTTTTTACTCTTTAACATTAATTTTGTCTTCATATTTTTGAATAAAAATTTCCTTACAGCGTCTTGAAAGCAAAGCATGAACTCAAATAATCATCTTTATACTTTCTGTTGACTTTCCCATATTGTACATTCTGTTTGTAAACAGGAAGGAAGGATTAGCGTCGCGAGTGCGCTCAGTTTGTGCTTAGGTCTGACTCAAACGGAAAACGGAAATGCGTTATTAAGAACTGGTATTTATCTGATCCTTCCTTGAATCAAATATGAATAAAACCTGTGCTGATGGAAACTTAATGTTGAAATAGGAAAGTGAGACAACGTGTAAGATGTGGAAACTGAGAATGTTGACATAGGAAAAGTGAGATTACACTAATGACTCAATAGAATTTATGGTGCATTTATACAGTTTGATATATTTCGTAAAGAAGGAAGGATTTTCACTTCATTCGCTCATATTTGCGTTGATATTGGGTAGTGTTGCCCCTTCTAAATTCTTACCTATAGAAATTGATAGAAGCCGGGAGACTGCTCTATTTTCTAACCTCTTCCTCCAGTGAAGGACTTTCAACGCGGCTCCTAACATCACGTTAGCTAGGCGAGGCGTACTGGGGGGAGTGGGGGAGTTTGGAGTAAAAAAAAATGGGGAGGCGGCGATTTTAGTATGAACAAATTACATCTAAACTCGACAGGTATGATACGTTTGTGGAATGCGAAATAGATTGTTATCCTTCGTGACCGTGTTGGTGGAACAGTGGTGAAATGTCGTTTCTACTGAGGCAGATGTTTGTGAGTGTGTGTGGGTGTGTGCGCGCGCTTGTGTGTGGGATGGTGTCTGTGTGCGGGCGCGCGTCCGTGTGTATGTGCGTTGTTGTTAGACAAGAGTGTTTTGTTTGACTTTGTAAGTGAATTAGTTTTCCGATAACCGGATTTCTCTCGGTTTTGTTCTCGGCTAATGGACGATCGAAATCTATTTATATTATTTTAAAAAATGATGGTATATTTATTCTTACATCTTTTCATTTACTTCTCTCTTGCTTACTTTTTTTATTCTATTATCTCCAGATGCATAGGAATTTTATTATCTTTTCTAGATACATAGTAATCTAAAACGAGTAAATGAGAGTAAACATTAAGCCTAACTTCCTTAGAGCTTACTCTCTCTCTCTCTCTCTACTCAGCCAAACCGATAAAACTCGCCGTTTTCGTAAATAGGAAAAGGTTAACTTTAGTTTCTTTTGAATGAATAAGAAAATATATATTAAAAACCCTCGGATTTACTTCAGTTCAGTCAAGGATCATTACTTATTTAGTTATTTATTCTCTTTCTCTTTTTTTGCAAATTGGGTTCACTGTCCTCACAGTTTTCTATGCTTGGGGAAGACAAACCTCACAATGATTACAGAGGAGAGCAGAGCTGCGTGGTCAAACACACGTTCTTTTCTTAGTAAAGGGAATGAGTAAGTGTCTCTGACATTCGCTGTGTGTGTGTGCCAGTCTATTGTCCGTGCTTGAAGCCTCGCGTGCTAACGGAGGCTCTCAAACGGTCAATTTTGTAAAGAGTGTCCACTTACAATACCCTCTTCTCTAAACCGACAAATATCCCTTCTTTCAGAGTAAAACTCTTCCACAATTTAGTACTGTACCCCTAACCCCTCCCCCTTCTCTCTCTCTCTCTCTCTCTCTCTCTCTCTCTCTCTCTCGAGCCCTCTTGCATATTTAATCTGTAAAATCACGCTATCGGACGTAAAAATAATCGCTGAATGACAGTACTCACCAGAGGAAAAAAAAACTGAAGCAAAAGCTATAAGTCTTTTTGCTTGAGATTTATGCGCCATTATATTTCATCCATTTTATTTTTTTTTTTTTTTTGTTCCCCACGAGAACTTATTGTCTTGATAATTACACCCTTTTATGTGTTCGTGATCGTGGCTTTTATGTACTGAACCCTGAACAGCATATCCGGAAAGGTGTTTCATATACCAATACATAGTGAGGACTGAATGTCCATCATTTTACTTTACTTTTAGGTTATTTTACACTTTTTTTTAATAAATTGTCACGTGAAGACTTAGTTGTCATTGGTCAGCTCTGGTGTCTGTTGTTTTTTTCGTACTTTTTTTTTATTAGATCATCATCCTTATAAGCTTGAAGTATTGCTGCAAGTGTCAAAAATTATATTTTGTTTTTCAATACATGATTTTAACTATCCATTGCAGCATTTTACATTTATGTGCACATACAGTTGTACTGTTAATTGGGAGGAATAATGGGTTTGCATTACGCTGTGCAGCCATGTTAAATATATAATTTTTCGTTACTTTTCATGAAAACATTATTTTAACTTCTCAAGAAAACATTATTTTAACACTTTCAAAGCCAGGGGATCGTGAATGTATATTTAAATCTTTACGGGGATTGTTAGTATTCATGCTCATTGTAGATTCTCTCTCTTTCTCTCTCTCTCTCTCTCTCTCTCTCTCTCTCTCTCTCTCTCTCTCTCTCTCTCTCTCTCTCTCTCTCTCCTAAGGGGTCTGGTGATTATCTGCTTTTCGCTATACTTGAAAAAAAAAACATTTTCGTCAATGCATCTTGTATATTTCGCTTTATAGGAATTGTACGTCATCAAGATTGGAGATGTCAGTTAACGTTAATTTTCTTGTGATAACTTTTTTATCAACGTGTAACGAGTCAGTGTATTTTAATGATTAATGATGATGACATACGGTTTATTGGACACGACTACTTATTTCAGTATTTATTGAAACCTAATATAAAATATTATGGTAATTTTTTTGTAATAACTTTTTTATCAGTTTAACGAGTAAGTATATTTCAGTGATTAATGATGAAATATTGTTTATTAGATATGAATACCTACTTCAATATTTATTGAAACCTAATGTCATAATAAGATATTGTGGTAATTTATGACTCTTCTGTCCGCTTTGCATATTTTCTACTGAGGTATCTTCAAATCGAATGCTTTCGATAAAATATGTACCAATGGACAGACATGATAAGTGAGAATTACTGCTCGTGAAAAATCGAGAACCCAAGGAATGAATCACGTTTCGATTGATATAATTCAGCTCTCGTATATGCTAATAATCATGTTCCTTGAGTGAAATACTGACATTACCTACGTTTGTCTCCTCCGTATTTTGTTATGGTCTCATTTCCTCTGGATTCTAAACCCATTTTAGGTTATTTATAAAATGATAGTTTTAAATTGTCAATTCACGAATTGCTTATGCTGGATTTTATTTATCATTTCACTTTTGGTTTTCAGAGCCTGAAATTGTTACTGTTCAATGTGCGTTCAAAGTTGTCTATTTAAACAATAGGCCTATAGATGGGTTTTATTCAGGACTTAGAAAAGATTAAGTACGGGAAAAGAAGCGTAAATCTTTACATTAAAACTATTAGAAATAAAATGTTCTCTCTCTCTCTCTCTCTCTCTCTCTCTCTCTCTCTCTCTCTCTCTCTCTCTCTCTCTCTCTTTAGAGTATATATACCCTCGCAGTGTGCAAATATTTTAATCTGTCTGTCTGCCTGTCCGTCTTTCTCAAATACACGACATACACACACACGGGTCCAAAATATTTTATTGTCACAAACTAACTCCTCTCGCCTTCAAACTCCTACGAATTCAAGTACCTCTCTCTCTCTCTCTCTCTCTCTCTCTCTCTCTCTCTCTCTCTCTCTCTCTCTCTCTCTCTCTTTCCATGGCAACTCCTTCGATATTTTATGAGTCGTTTTCCGATATATAAATTTAATAACAGCTGAGAATATATTTAATCTCTGTAGATGATTCACGATAGCTAGCTGAATTATAGACCGATTCGTAAATTATTAGTCGAAGAGAATTACTGCAATGTACTCACAACCTTTAATGAACATTTACAACACCCATTAATTTGTGCTTTCCCGGGTTGCATGGGGCGGAAGACGAATTACTTTTTTTTTTTTTAGTTTATCCATATATTTTTTTTTACGGAATTTATTGCGGCAGAATTTTTCTTTTTCCTTAGAATCGGGAGGAGGGGTCCCTGTGCCATAAATCTAAAAAGTAATTTAGAATGTGTCCGCTCTGATTTTATGCAAAATAAACAGGTTATGCGAGCAGTCTTTTCCCCCTTTTCGAGTGACGGTAGATAACTCGATATTTACCTCATGATTCGGTTATATAGCCTATCAATTTACTTGCGTTTCCCCTTCTGATTGATGCCATGGTTTATTTAACCCTGAACATATGTGCTGTAAATCGTATAACAGTTTTTTAGCCGATCAGTTATGTTATTTATAAATACTGTATAGACGTGTATATGTGGGAATTAAAATGGAAGAGAATCCTTTCTTGGAGAAAAATATGGCTTGTCTGCTCATCAGCAACTACTGACTAAAACAGGAAACTATAAAACATGACACGAAAGATCATGATGTTATGTGATGTTCTGGAGTAATGTTAGTGTCCGTATCCTTGCTTTGGCTGTATAATTTCAGACTTTCCTTCATCTGGCTTGTAAAATTTAGGCCAAAGGCTAAGCACTGGGACCTATGAGGTCATTCAGGGCTAAAAGGGAATTTTAGTGTAAAAAGTTTTAAAGGTGTAACATGAGGAAAACCTCGCAGTTACACTATGAAATTATTGTTAGGAGAGGGTGGAAAGTAAGATGGAAGAAAGAGTATATGATCGGAGGCACAGTGAAAGGAATGAAAGGGGTTGCAACTAGGGGCAGAAAGAAAGCAGGAGAGGACCTTAGTTTTAAGTAATGCCCATAGTGCACCACGTGAGGTGCACTGACAGCCCTGACCCCCTACCCCATCCAAACAGGGTATTCTCTCAAGTTCTGTTGGTATCATGTATATTACCTTGAAGTCATTTCAAAGACTTAGTGTCAGGAAGCAGCTAATTGCGCACACTTGACTCACCTGTTTGCTTCCTCACCTAAATCAGTATTGCAGGTTTCATGTCATGGACAGGTCTGGGAAAAAAATAAAGGAAAATCGGTTGAATAACGTCATTAAGAACAAAAAAGATGATGTTAGGGAGGTTCGCTTACAAAAGTTGCATATCTTCGATAAACATGTCTGTTACCTTAAAATTTTAAGAAAAACTAAGCTGTGAAATTTTAGCGCTTTTTTTGCGGAAAAAAGTTAATTTTTAAAGTTTTTATTAACATTTTCACCATGTCTTAAATAAAAAAAAACTATGATAATTACTCCCTCTGCAATAGAGCCTATATATTAGAGGAGCAGCAACGGAAGAACATAATTCATGAAGTGAAAATAGGCACTAAGTAGGCGCGTGCCTTTCACTCAGTTGTTTTTTGAAGCAGATCAGTTACTAAACACAGAACGGAAATAGCGGAATCATTAATTTTTTTCCTTTGTAAATAACATGAACGAGAGTATCAATAAAAACGTCGTGTTAACTCTCGTACACTTTCCGAAAATAGAACTGTCATTTGTCCTTGAAGCTGCCTTGATTAATAACATCAGATTAGTTTATGATAAACTTTCAAGTACATGAAAGCTATCGAATTTAAGTTTTTGAACCACGATATCTTATACTTCCCCCTTCTCTCTCTCTCTCTCTCTCTCTCTCTCTCTCTCTCTAACTCTGTCCCATAACCATTTTTCCCTCATCCCAATTTACTATAACATCAGAGCAAGGTGCATTTGCCAAAGCAAATGAGGTAGCCGAACCCGGGCTTCAGATTGGGCAATCCCGGGACCCACGGTGGGTCCTGGGCAATCCATAACGAGGATTAGTCCCCAGACGTCCCAAACGCTGCCGGTAACTAAGTCGAAACAGGGTCCTAATTCCCCGTACAGTAATGGCGGGACGAAACGACCCAATTAATAGGCAGAAGCACCAGTCGCATTTGCGTCCGCACTGCATACAGGTTCGCTTCCTCTGCAGGGACAAGTGGGAATCAGAGAAAGCTGTCGTGAGTCTCTCTCTCTCTGTCTGTCTGTCTGTCTCTCTCTCTCTTTGCTTTCTCCTCGTGGGTCGCAATAATGTCTCTCTCTCTCTCTCTCTCTCTCTCTCTCTCTCTCTCTCTCTCTCTCTCTCTCTCTCTCTGCTTTCTCCTCGTGGGTCAACTAAAGTCTCTCTCTCTCTCTCTCTCTCTCTCTCTCTCTCTCTCTCTCTCTCTCTCTCACACACTTTGCTTTCTCCTTTTGAGCCGCAATAAAGTCTCTCTCTCTCTCTCTCTCTCTCTTTTTTTTTTTGCTTTTTGCTTTCTCCTCGTGGGTCGCAATAAAGTCTCTCTCTCTCTCTCTCTCTCTCTCTCTCTCTCTCTCTCTCTCTCTCTCTCTCTCACTTTGCTTTCTCCTTTTGAGCCGCAATAAAGTCTCTCTCTCTCTCTCTCTCTCTCTCTCTCTCTCTCTCTCTCTCTCTCTCTCTCTCTCTCTCTCTCCTCTTGAATCTCAGTACGGTTTCTTTCTTCGGATTCTCAGTACAGCTTCCTCCTTGGATTGTTGATAGTCTCTCCCATAGATTCTTTAACCCTTTGATTACGGCCGAGATGAGACCTCACACTTACCATAATCCGGAGGGTTTTCAGACGGTAGTCACCCGTAGCATGCTACCAGACGCACGAAATCGCAAAAATTCATTGTAATAGCGTTTGTATTTGTTGTTTTGCTGCAAATTAACCTGTTTTATTTATATGATAATATTGTGATAGTAGCGATCCGTGATATAGATATTATGCAATTAATGTAACAACACAAATAAATAAACATAGGATAAGTACTATATATCGGGGTTTAGTGTTGCCAGAGGTATAAGCACTGCACTGATTGAGGATGACAGTCTTCTTTTTTTTTTTTTTGTCATTTTCTCTAATTCTGTTTGAATCCGTAAAGGACAGCTACATCACAGTTGTGTATTATAGTTAAAAATTATTTGTATATTCGTCAGAAAACTAATCATAAAGAATGTTCATCATCTTTATGGTTCCGCTTACTATTCCACTAGCTGGGCAAAAAAAAAAATGAGAGAGAGAGAGAGAGAGAGAGAGAGAGAGAGAGAGAGAGAATAAAAATTTTTACCTATGATTTATTCCTTCTAATTGTACATCAATAACATTGGAGAGTAAGTAGACACAATCACAATATTGGTTGCAATATTAACCACATTTCTGGGTAATATTTTTATCAATGATCAAGCACCCAGCTGACAAGGGATACGCAATCTAGAAATTCAGATGAATTCTGCAGTGTTTGAAAAATGGTTTAAAACACAGCTTCTTCCCAATATAGGGCCATCTGCCATCATAGTGTTGGATAACGCTTCTTATCATTCAGTTCGAATTAATAAACCTCCGACAATGTCTGCCAAAAAGGATGAAGTTAAAGACTGGCTAATAAAAAATTAGTAAAGTTGCAAAAACATTCATGTAAAGAAAATGATTACGTGATTGACAGACTGGCAAGAGATCATGGACATAGTGGTTAGACTGTCTCCATATCACTGCCAGTATAATGCAACAGAACTGATATGGGCGCAGGTGAAATTATACGTGGCAAAGAAGAATCATTTTAAAAAATCAGACCTGCTTCCTTTGGTCAAAGAAGCAATTGAATCCATATCTTCTGACAACTGGGCTAATGATGTGAGACATGCCGAAGATATAAAAAGAGATGACGCTTCAAGAGATGTTTGCATTGATAAATATATAGATTCTTTTGTTATCGATGTAGCATCCTCTGACGAGGATTCTTCATAAGTAATGTCTCCTCATACTTCGATTGTAAATAAATTTATTGCTTTCCCTTGTTGTGTGATATCCTGTTGAACACTGAAATTGAAATAAATTGAAATATAGATCTGTTTTTCGACAGAAAGTGGCAGAAATATCTTTAAAATCTACATATAACAGAAATGCCACACCAGTGATGAGTATCATATGACAGTGCTTTAAAAGCACAGGTAAATCTAATACTGTATAAATGTGTAATATATATATATATATATATATATATATATATATATATATATATATATATAATTGTGATATAGTTTTGAGCTTTTGAATTGCTTTCTTTCGTGCATGCCGTAATCTGTCTTTACCTCCTTGCTGTATCAAGGTTGAATTTTCACTGTACAGCTATAAAATAGCTCATAATAAACATTCTTTAAATATTGTTACACCCAATATATATATATATATATATATATATATATATATATATATATATATATATATATATATATATATATATATATATATGGGTGTAACAATATTTAAAGAATATTTATTATGAGCTATTTTATAGGTGCACAGTGAAAATTCAACATGACTCTGAACAGCAAGGAGGTAAAGACGGATCAGGCATACACGAAAGAAAACAATTCAAAAGCTCAAAACTATATCACAATTATATGACTTCGATAACAGCAAAGGAACAGTAATAAAAACTATAGTAGATGACGTAACTCAAGAACATTGCTCAGTACAGCATCCAAATAAACAAAACTGAAAATGAAAGCACATCTAGGTTTCCAAATTTCTTGCATCTATCATTTTCATATATTGAATTTTTTTATCTAAAATTTAAGTGGGACAACAAAACTTCATTCAGAACTTTCTATTATAGTACACGTGCTTGATAACAGGCGCAAACAATGAGAGCTTGAAGTCAGAAGGTTAATGGTCAGTTTAAGAGGGGCAAAGTCTCTTCCTAAAACGGTCGTACTATAGTAACCCATCGCCCCCCCCCCCGCCTTTCTTGTTTACTTGCTAACCTTGTTTACTCTTATTCAGTTTTCATCCTCTGGACTTTACTACTGAAGGTAATCTATTTCTTGTTTTGTCATTGTCATTTTTCAATCTTTAAAGCATTTTAATTTTGTAAGCTCTGTTGTCAGTTTTAATTAGTGTTTTTGTATCTTTTTAGCCAGAAAAGATGGGATATGGGTGATCCCGAAGCGCACCTATTAATAAATATATCAATGATGAGCTGACTGTTCTTCCTATCCGTACTCCCTACTATATATATGCATATATGTATATATGTATATATATATGTATATATATGTATATATATATATGTATTTATATGTATATATGTGTGTATATATATATATATATATATATATATATCTTTCTATCTATGCATCTATCTCTGTGTCTAACTATCTGTTAATACACACACTAACACACACATATATGTATACATACGTATATATTAACTTTATCACATACACAATTGTTCTGTGCATTAACTAAATTACTAAAAGGACCTCATTCAAACTGGATGGTATCTATAGATACCATGCAGTTTGAATAAGTCCTTTAGTAATATATATATATATATATATATATATATATATATATATATATATATATATATACATCATCACGAAGGAAGCAGTAGGGAAAGGCATCCTCATCATCTACAGTTTATTTTCAATGCCGACGTTTCGCGACGAATTCCAAGTCGCATTTTCAAGGCTATAAAATATAATATAATTTGCGAACATCAATAACAAATTAATGCAATGGCAACAGCTCTTTATGTAGTAAAAATATTTAAAACAAAACACCTCATTCCAAGACAA